>NC_053025.1:219400142-219622698 GCF_003073215.2 Triticum urartu
CTAAAAGCACAAGAGGGCGTACACCTATTCGGGGTACTGGGACTTCTATCTCAGTTACCTGGGAGGCCGAGATTAGCCCTGGGTAATCGGCCATAATGGGCACCAAGGCGCCGTCCTTGCTCAATTGATGGAACACTCCATCGATCAGCTCCATTGATCTGTCCGGATCCTCTTGAGAGGCCGGGTCAAGGGACCGTCCTGGGTCCTCGGGTTGTGGAGGAGGGCTGTTTATTTCCTTAACAGCCCGGCACAGTTCCTGCATTGAAGTTGTTAGACTGAATATTTAACAATGGGAATACAAAACGGATGGACAAGTAAATGCGACCGCTTACCCATCTTGGGGGATTGTGCATAGAGAATCCACCCTGTGGGTTGACGCGGAGAAATTCCTCCTCTTCTCCCTTGTACAAAGTGGACAAGATCTTCAGTAGAGCGGCAGCTGAATCCGGCCCCTTACGGCCGTAGCGGGTGGTGGCGTCCTCCCCGTTGAAGTCCCACATGGGGTGGCTTCTATACTGAAGCGGCTGCACCCCCCGCATGATGCATTCGGCCATAACCCCGATCATGGTCAGTGCGGAATGGGCTAACAATCTTATTCGGCCCATCAGGTAAATGATGTCCCTGTCACTTTCCCTCTGAGGGCTCCATGGACGCCAGCTTAGGCGCTTCTTTAAGGGAGCGCTGTCGAATTCAGGGAGGCCGATCCAGACAGGATCTGGCAGCGGGACGTCCTCTATATAGAACCATTCCGAGGGCCAGTCTTCGGACGCCTTCTTTGGGGTTCCGGACAGATATCCGGTCCCGGCGATGCGCCACACTTCGGCTCCGCCCACTTGATACATTGACCCCTCTTTAGAGCGGGGCACAAGGCAGAATAACCTTTTCCATAGTCCGAAATGAGCCTCAACACCCGAAAACAGCTCATAGAGGGCTACGAAGCCCGCGATATGCAATACGGAGGTAGGCGTGAGATTATGTAGCTGGAGGCCGTAGAACTCCAGCAGCCCCTGGAGAAATGGATGGATTGGAAATCCGAGCCCTCTTATTAAATAAGGGACAAGGCATACCCGCTCTCCTTTGGAGGGATTGGGGGCACTCTCCGCTTGCTTTCCGCCGTTATAGATGGCAAGACCGGCTCGAACCGGGATCATATAGGCCGGGGGGAGAAATCCCTTGGTCTGGAGTGTCACTAGCTCGCTATGCGGGACGGAGCATCTCTCCCAATATCCAGGCTGAGAGCTGGAAGGGCGAAAGGAGGAGTTGCGATGGCTAGCCATGGTGGAATGGACCTTTGTCGGATGCGCTCTGATGAACACTCGCGAAGGGGGGAAGATGCAGTTTGGATGTAAATCCTCGTCCCCTTAAATGGGCGGCTCATTTACGCGGCTAGGGGTGTGAATGAAAAAACACTCAGACTTTTCATATTCGTTTGACACGTGGGAGACGGCCATTATTGGGCGTAGAAGCCAAGGAGCGCAACATTTACAAGAAACTGGACTTTATTCAACAGGTACACGGAATTTGGAGGAGAACCCGCCTTGCAATGCCGAAGACAATCTGCGCCGGACTCATCGTCATTGAAGCCTGGTTCAGGGGCTACTGAGGGAGTCCTGGATTAGGGGGTGTCCGGATGGCCGGACTATACCTTCAGCCGGACTCCTGGACTATGAAGATGATTGAAGACTTCGTCCCGTGTCCGGAAGGGACTTTCCTTGGCATGGAAGGCAAGCTTGGCAATACGGATATGTAGATCTCCTACCATTGTAACCGACTTTGTGTAACCCTAACCCTCTCCGGTGTCTATATAAACCGGAGGGTTTTAGTCCGTAGGACAAGATACACAACAACAATCATACCATAGGCTAGCTTCTAGGGCTTAGCCTCTCCGATCTCGTGGTAGATCTACTCTTGTACTACCCATATCATCAATATTAATCAAGCAGGACGTAGGGTTCTACCTCCATCAAGAGGGCCCGAACCTGGGTAAAACTTCGTGTCCCCTGCCTCCTGTTACCATCTGGCCTAGACGCACGGTTCGGGACCCCCTACCCGAGATCCACCGGTTATGACACCGACAAGCCCCGTGAAGCCGTTCCATCGAGAACGTGGAGTACTGCCCAAGTTTTGCCAAGCTTAGCCTCTAGACGGGACTAGCAGACCAACGCGTTGATGCCCAACCGCCTAAGAACCCCGTTCGGCCACTGCCTCGCCGTAACCGCCACCGGAGTTATCCCCTTCATGACAACCGCCTCGGATCGGCTATAAAAGGAGCCCTCGAGCTCGCCTTCGACGCTGCACCACACCCCCACCTCACCAGAGCCCCGCCTAGCTACCAGGAGGACCTCGAGGAGGCCTTCTTCCCCGACTCCGGCCGCCCCGATGCGCTTCGAGCTCCAGCGCGATTCACTCTGGTGAGACCACCCCCGCCTCCCAGACCGTGCCAGTCGTCCCCTACTACACCCAATACTCTAACCCGAGCCTCAATTTGACACCTGCAGCTCTCCCCGACGAGATCCACCATCACTCGAGCCGCGTCCGCCGGAGTGAGGGCCGCCGTCGACGTGGTGCTCGCCGACGCCCAACTCTGCCACCCACAGACGTGGAAGGGCTCCGTGAACACGCAGGTACCCTCCGATCCCCCTGCCTCGCCGTGGATCAACGCCGGCGACCACCGCGAGCTTCGGGCGCCGGCGTACTCTGTTTTTCTTTTCAAATATTTGAACCTGACAGGTGGGACCCCCACGTCAGCCTCTATTCTGTTTATTCGAACCGTTTTCTGAAAACGCCTTCGGGCAAAATACATCTCCCCTCTGGACTAGCGTATGGATAACTGAGACGTTTTCTGTTTTTATGATCTAGCCCCTGGAAACTTTTTGTTTCATTACAGAAAAGTCCCTGGACTAAACCCCTTATTACTTTTTAAAAAAAGATGATTTTGACGTGATTCTTTTTCTGTCATCTTTATTTTTCTGTCTAGTTTTTTGTCATATTTATTTGAAAAAGATTTGGGATACTTTTTGTACACGCACGGTATTTATGTAGTATCTGATTTTCTTTTAATATGTAGATATTGAAGGAGGTTAAGGAGACGCCAACTTCGCCGAGTTAGACTCCGACTACTCGGAACCAGGCAAGCATGTTTGAACCTTTCATATGATGAGTGTTTTTCATGTTTGCTTGAGTAGTTTTCTCATGGCATGTTTATATAAGCATATTGTGAATGTTATATTACATGCAAGTCAAGCTACAGGTGAGCTTCGAAGTGCATATGTTCATATGATGATAAGATAACCTGATCATGTGGTGGCATGATAGGTTGTAAGCTGGTATTGTTGAAGCATGCCATTCTTACGTCAACCTCGTATCTCCAGTGTTAACGTGGAACAAGTTCTGTTCCCGTTCGTCCCCGTCCGTGCTACCACATGCTTTCTGCAAAGAATGCTGTTTAGTAAGTTGCAAACCTCTTTCCTTGTACACACCAAATGGAGGGGCCGTGATGAGGGTTCCATGGCCCTGGATTAAAGCCCGTTATCCGGTCAGGGGGCATGGGTGTTTCCGAGAGGGGGGCACCCCTTAGAGTGCGCGAATATAAATTTGATCCCATGCTATTCGAGGTTGTAGCCTCCCCATCTCAAAGTTTTTCTTGAACGTTGCCTAGGGTGACCCCTGGCAGCAGAATGTGGAATGGGTGTGTACTGGTCAGATGCGTTTCTTCTAAAACACCATAAACAGAACTAGTCCTTGTGACTACTGAAATCCGTTGGCTGTGGTTAAAGAGTACAAACTCTGCAGAGTCAAAACCATTCAAATTTCCGTGTCCACGATCAAGGACTTGGACGTCGTCTCAGTGTCAGAGTCAGTCTCAGTATCGATCTCGGTGTCAACACCATTGTCAGTCTCCGAAGGTATAAGGAGGACAATCGAGAGTGGTAAACCGGCTGAACGTCATTCCTGTGAATGGGCCAACCAATTGATTATTATATGTTGAGTATTTCCTTGAGATGATTTAAATTTATGAACTAGTTGAATACGAATGATGAAATATAAGCCCTTTATGTGATGTCGCTCAGACGTCCGACTGTGGCACTCTTGTTATTTACTTTCGATATAAGCCCTTTATGTGATGTCGCTTAGACGTCTGACTGTGGCATTATTGTTATTTACTTTTGATATAAGCCCTTTATGTGATGTCGCTTAGACGTCCGACTGTGGCATTATAGTTATTTACTGTTAATATAAGCCCTTTATGTGATGTCGCTCAGACGTCCGACTGTGGCATTATTGTTATTTACTGTTAATATAAGCCCTTTATGTGGTGTCGCCCCGATGCCCAACTGTGGTAATGTTTAATTTTATTTTTACCTTTCGAGGCGTCGCTTCAGACACCCGATTGGTCTTCAGTTATTTTTAATGGGATTTCGGGAAGACTACCGCCTGATTTCCTTTTATTTATCGTGCAGTGCAAATTCATTACTTGATTGTGCATACTAACCTGCTCATGTGCATCATGTTTACATTTGTTATATCTTATGTCCAAACTATCTTGCGAGTACATTCAAAGTACTCACCTAGCTTGTTGATTTGCCCAGATGTTGACGAAGGCGATCTTATGGATGAAGAGTTCGATAGCGAGTCCGACGCCTAGAGGAGTCCCAGTCAGTCCCATGCGATCCTGGAATTTGGTCACTTGTGTTATACACGCTTCCGCTACCCAAATAAAATCATCGAGCCTCACTCCGACGCTTGATGAGTTGTAAGATATAGGAGTCATGTCACCCACATCACTGTGACATATCCACCACCACTTTTATTACGACTTAGTAGTTATGCCACCATACCCTTGTGTCATATCTTCCTTTATGTATAATATCGGCATGCTTGTAATAAATTGTTGAGCATCCTCAGCTCAACCTTGTATAATATTTAGTACTGCTGGACTTCTGTATCAAGGTTTTGTCTGCCAGTAAGAAGAATTCTTCTGGACTGGTCAATACAAGGGTCGGCTTTTCAATAAATGTTTTATTGGAAAACCGGTCCTGACACCCGCTGGATATCCACTTGGTCCTCTCAAGACATATAAATAAGAAATAACACAGTGTTAACATGAGGTCCTCCATTCTTCACCTCATGGCAGGCGAGGCTTCACTTATGGTAAACATCAACTTGTGGCAAATCAACGTCCACCGACAACCTAATATCATTTAGTATTTTTCTAAAAGATGAGAATGACCAGTCATTTAATGAGGATATCAAAATAAGGGAAGATACCCTGTAGTATGTTACGACGGGGATTGAATGACAGCTAATAGAAGTTACAACGGGAATTATGCAATTTCTTTTGCATGTTTTAGATAACAAAGTGAAAAATTGCAGTGGGACATGTGACTGTGGGGTAGGGATAGCAGATTTTGTCCCATTAAATTATACTATCGGGTCGGGTTTGGTATACCCATGGGCACAAGATTAGATCCATGCCCTATCGACGAGCAATCGGGTCGGGTTTGGACACTGCCCATGGGAACAAAAGCATATCCAAACCCTATCCATTCGGGTCGGATATCCATGGGTATCCATGTCCATGGGTAAAATTGCCATCCTTATCTGGATTAGTGTCAAAGCTTGCATCGACGTAACTGTTTACGACGAGTTCTTTGTCACTTCCATAAACGAGAAACATATCCTTAGTCCTTTTTAGGTATTTCAGGATGTTCTTGACTGCTGTCCAGTGATCCACTCCTAGATTACTTTGGTACCTCCCTGCTAAACTAATAGCAAGGCACACATCAGGTCTGGTACACAACATTGCATACATGATAGAACCTATGGCTGAGGCATAGGGAATGACTTTCATTTTCTCTCTATCTTCTGAAGTGGTCAGGCATTGAGTCTGACTCAACTTCACACCTTGTAACATAGGCAAGAACCCTTTCTTTGACTGATCCATTTTGAACTTCTTCAAAACTTTATCAAGGTATGTGCTTTGTGAAAGTCCAATTAAGCGGCTTGATCTATCTCTATAGATCTTGATGCCCAATGTATAAGCAGCTTCACCGAGGTCTTTAATTTAAAAATTCTTATTCAAGTGTCTTTTTATGCCATTTAGAAATTCAGTATCATTTCTGATCAACAATATGTCATCCACATATAATATCAAAAATGCTACAAAGCTCCCACTCACTTTCTTGTAAATACATGCTTCTCCAAAAGTCTGTATAAAACCATATGCTTTGATCACACTATCAAAGCGCATATTCCAACTCCGAGAGGCTTGCACCAGTCCATAAATGGATCGCTAGAGCTTGCACACTTTGTTAGCACCTTTTGGATCGACGAAACCTTCTGGTTGCATCATATACAACTCTTCTTTATGATATCCATTAAGGAATGCAGTTTTGACATCCATTTGCCAAATTTCATAATAATGAAATGCGACAATTGCTAACATGATTTGGATGGACTTAAGCATCGCTACGAGTGAGAAGGTCTCATCATAGTCAACACCTTGAACTTACTGAAAACCTTTTGCAACAAGTCGAGCTTTGTTGACAGTAACACTACCGTCAGTGTCAGTCTTCTTCTTGAAGATCCATTTATTATCTATTGCTTGCCAATCATTGGGCAAGTTAACCAAAGTCCATACTTTGTTCTCATACATGGATCCCATCTTAGATTTCATGGCCTCAAGCCATTTAGCGGAATCTGGGCTCATCATCGCTTCCTCATAGTTCGTAGGTTCGTCATGGTCAAGGAACATGACCTCTAGAATAGGATTACCGTACCAGTATGGTGCGGATCTCACTCTGATTGACCTTTGAGGTTCTGTAGTAACTTGATCAGAAGTTTCATGATCATCATCATTAGCTTCCTCACTAATTTGTGTAGGAATCACTGGAACTGACTTCTATGATGAACTACTTTCCAATAAGGGAGAAGGTACAGTTACCTCATCAAGTTCTACTTTCCTCCCACTCACTTCTTTCGAGAGAAACTCCTTCTCTAGAAAGGATCCATTCTTAACAACGAATATCTTGCCTTCAGATCTGTGATAGAAGGTGTACCCATCAGTCTCCTTTGGGTATCCTATGAAGACACATTTCTCCGATTTGGGTTCGAGCTTATGAGGTTGAAGTTTTTTTCACATAAGCATCGCAGCCACAAACTTTAAGAAACGACAACTTGGGTTTCTTGCCAAACCATAGTTCATATGGTGTCGTCTCAATGGATTTCGATGGTGCCCTATTTAATGTGAATGCAGCCGTCTCTAAAGCAGAACCGCAAAACGATAGCGGTAAATCAGTAAGAGACATCATAGATTGCACCATATCTAATAAAGTGCGGTTACGACATTCGGACACACCATTACGCTGTGGTGTTCTAGGTGCCGTGAGTTGTGAAACTATTCCACATTGTTTCAAATGAAGACCAAACTCATAACTCTAATATTCACCTCCACGATCAGATCGTAGAAACTTTATTTTCTTGCTACGATGATTTTCCACTTCACTCTGAAATTCTTTGAACTTTTCAAATGTTTCAGACTAATGTTTCATTAAGTAGATATACACATATCTGCTCAAATCATCTGTGAAGGTCAAAAAATAATGATATCTGCCACGAGCATCAACACTCATCGGACCGCATACATCAGTATGTATTATTTCCAATAAGTGTGTTGCTCTCTCCATTGTTCCGGAGAACGGAGTCTTAGTCATCTTGCCCATGAGGCATGGTTCGCAAGCATCAAGTGATTCATAATCAAGTGATTCCAAAAGCCCATCAGCATGGAGTTTCTTCATGCACTTTACACCAATATGACCTAAACGGCAGTGCCACAAATAAGTTGCACCATCATTATTAAACTTGTATCTTTTGGCTTCAATACTATGAATATGTGTATCACTACTGTTGAGATTCAATAAAAATAGACCACTCATCAAGGGTGCATGACCATAAAAGATATTAGTCATATAAATAGCACAACCATTATTCTCTGATTTAAATGAATAACCGTCTCGCATCAAACAAGACCCAGATATAATGTTCATGCTTAATGCTGGCACCAAATCACAATTATTCAGGTCTAAAACTAATCCCGAAGGTAGATGTAGAGGTACCGTGCTGATGGCGATTACATTGACTTTGGAACCATTTCCCATGCGCATCGTCACCTCGTCCTTAGCCAATCTTCGTTTAATCCGTAGCCCCTGCTTCGAGTTGCAAATATGAGCAACAGAACCAGTATCAAATAACCAGGCGCTACTATGAGCATTAGTAAGGTACACATCAATAACATGTATATCAAATATACCTTTCACTTTGCCATCCTTCTTATCCGCCAAATACTTGGGGCAGTTCTGCTTCTAGTGACCAGTCCCTTAGGAGTAGAAGCACTGAGTCTCAGGCTTAGGTCCAGACTTGGGCTTCTTCACTTGAGCAGCAACTTGCTTGCCGTTCTTATTGAAGTTCCCCATCTTGTTGAAACTTTTGTAGCTTTTGAAGTTCCACTTCTAGTGACCAGTCCCTTAGGAGTAGAAGCATTGAAGTTCCCCTTGCATATTATAGTTCATCACAAAGCTTTTGTAGCTTGGTGGTAGTGATTGAAGAACTCTGTCAGTGACACTATCATCAAGAAGATTAACTCCCAGTTGACTCAAGTGGTTGTGGTACCCAGACATTCTAAGTATATGTTCACTAATAGAACTATTCTCCATTTTGCATCCAAAGAACTTATTGGAGACTTCATATTTCTCAATCCGGGCATTTGCTTGAAATATTAACTTCAACTCCTGGAACATCTCATATGCTCCATGATGTTCAAACGGTAGTTGAAGTACCGATACTAAGCCATAAAGCATGGCACACTGAACTATCGAGTAGTCAGCAGCTTTGCTCTGCCAGATGTTCATCACATCTGGAGTTGCTCCTGCGGCGGGCTTTGCACTTAGCGGTGCTTCGAGGACGTAATTCTTCTGTGCAACAATGAGGATAATCCTCAAGTTACGGACCCAGTCCGTGTAGTTGCTACCATCATCTTTCAACTTAGCTTTCTGTAGGAATGCATTAAAATTCAAAGGAACAGTGGCACATGCCATTTATCTACAACAACATAGATATGCAAAATACTATCAGGTACCAAGTTCATGATAAATTAAAGTTCAATTAATCATATTACTTAAGAACTCCCACTTAGATAGACATCCCTCTAGTCATCTAAATGATCACGTGATCCATATCAACTAAACCATGTCCGATCATCACGTGAGATGTAGAAGTTCTCAACGGTGAACATCACTATGTTGATCATATCTACTATATGATTCACGCTCGACCTTTCGGTCTCAGTGTTCCGAGGCCATATCTGCATATGCTAGGCTCATCAAGTTTAACCTGAGTATTCTGCTTATGCAAAACTGGCTTGCACCCGTTGTATGTGAATGTAGAGCTTATCACACCTGATCATCACGTGATGTCTCGGCATGACGAACTGTAGCAACGGTGCATACCCAAGTAGAACCATTGTACCTTGAAATTTAGTGAGAAATCATCTTATAATGCTACCACCGTACTAAGCAAAATAAGATGCATAAAAGATAAACATCATATGCAATCAAAATAAGTGATATGATATATCCATCATCATCTTGTGCCTTTGATCTCCATCTGCAAAGCACAGTCATGATCACCATCGTCACCGGCTTGACACCTTGATCTCCATCGTAGTATCGTTGTCGTCTCGCCAACTATTGCTTCTCCGACTATCACTACCGCTTAGTCATAAAGAAAAACAATTACATGGCGATTGCATTTCATACAATAAGGCGACAACCATATGGCTCCTGCCAGTTGCCGATAACTGTTACAAAACATGACCATCTCATACAACAATTTATATATCATCACGTTTTGACCATATCATATCACAACATGCCCTGCAAAAACAAGTTAGACGCCCTCTACTTTGTTGTTGCAAGTTTTATGTGGCTACTACGGGCTACTAGCAAGAACCATTCTTACTTACGCATCAAAACCACAACAATTTTTTGTCAAGTGTGTTGTTTTAACCTTCAACAAGGACCGGGCGTAGTCAAACACAATTCAACTAAAGCTAGAGAAACAGACACCCGCTAGCCACCTGTGTGTGAAGCACGTTGGTAGAACCAGTCTCATGAACGCGGTCATGTAATGTCTGTCCGGGCCGCTTCATCCAACAATACCGCCGAATCAAAGTAAGACATTGCTGGTAAGCAGTATGACTATTATCGCCCACTACTCATTGTGTTCTACTCGTGCATATAACATCTACGCATAGACCTGGCTCTGATGCCACTATTGGGGAACGTAGTATTTCAAAAAAAAATCCTGCGATCATGCAAGATCTATCTAGGAGAAGCATAGCAACGACCGGGGAGAGTCACTACAAAAAAAATACACTTCCGTGATGATACGTGTTTGTCACAGTAGGTCGCGTTTTTTGTCATGCATGTACATCCATGACGATTTTATGACAGAATCAAGATAGTCATACCTGTGCTATCGTAGAAGTGTTCCATGACATTACCAAAATTATCATCACGGAAGTGTCCACTTCCATGACGATAAATCGCGCGTCACAGAAGTGCTTTCGTCAAGGGTGCGACACGTGGCATCCACCGTAACGGAACACCGTTAAGCTATCGGGTCGGATTTTGGATCCGATAACCCGTTAACAGCCCTAACCAATGGGAAATTTCCACGTGTAAAGTTCTGATTGGATGAAGGGAACACCTGTCAGCTCGTCAGTGGGCCAGATGTCGCCCGTCCATTCGAGGAGACATGCCTATGATACGTCGACACGTGGCTGGGCCCAACAGAGGCCCATATAGGTTAAAAAGGCCGGCCCAGTCAAAGGCCCGTAGAACTTAATCAGGTACTAGTGGGCCAGCCCAATAACTGCCTGCTTAATAAAGGCCCATTTACGGCCCGAATCCAGATCTAGCCCGTTAATTATTCGCCCAATATTTGGGCCCATATACGGCCCGAAGCCAGATCTGGCCCGTTAATTGTTCGCTCAATATTTGGGCCCATTTGTGGCCTGAAGCCAGATCTGGCCCGTTAATTATTCACCAAATATTTGGGCCCAACTACAGCCCAGTGACTTCCGGCCTGTTAGAGGCTTGATGTAGACATGGGCCCATTTCAGCCCGGTGTGACTTTCGGCCTGGGAATGGCCCGTGCTGCCCATGGGCCATATATGGTCCGACGGGACATCGTGCCCACTAACAGCCCGTGCTAAAGGTGGCAACAATTAAGCCCAACGTGACTTTGGGCCTGTTAAAGGCCTGTCGCGTAATTCGTCCCATTGATGCCTATGCTAAGCTTTCGGCCTCTTAAAGGCCCATGATATCAGTGGGCCAACTAAGGCCCGAGATATGTTTCGGCCTGGTAACGGCCCGTGAGCTAACTGGGCCCAAAACGGCCTGGTCTACATTTCGGCCTGCTGAAGGCCCGTCGACGACTAGTGAAAATTGAGGCCCAACATGCATTTTGGCCTGCTAAAGGCCTGTGGTTTCATCTCGGCCGTAACAGGCCAGTACAATATTCAGCCTGTTAATGGCCCAACGCTGCCTGGGCCAAACTAAGCGCTGGGTCGACAAAAGGCCCAACTAAAATATAGCCCAGTGTAAGTTTGGGCCAGGCGCAATGTGTGAAGGCCCTAATCATTCGGGCCCAAGAAAGACGCAGGCCGGCCCAATTGTGGCCCGCTAAAAACCTGGCCCGTTAGATTCGAATGTTTTGATCCGGTCAACTACATCTGATTTTTTTCCAGATAGCGAATGATGGCAGTAACTAGTAGGAATTAAGAACAAACCTACTCTATACAATAAAGAATTTACGGCATAGTAACTAAGAATAAACCTACACTATACAATAAAGGATTTAAGGTATAGTACATCCACTGGGCATCGAAGTTCGCCACCAGTGATCATAAAGTGCAACAAAGAAGCAGATTACAAAAACTGGGCACCATTGCAGCGTAACAAAATAATACTGAACCAAGACCACTTCCAAGACAGTTCAAGAAAGGTTAGCCTTGCGGGGGAACTGCTGCGCAAGCTGCTGAGCAAGGCTGTGAGACCGGCCTAGCATGTCGGTCAAAGCTTCCAGGTGTAGTTGTTTAGCGGTGAGGTTCTCATTGGTGTTCTCCGCAATCTTTCTTAGAGATAGGACTTCAAGTCGAAGTTGAGTTGCAGAATGCCTTTCTGCTAGAAATTGGGACTGAAGAAGTTGAACTGATTCAGACAACGAATTCTGTGAGCTTGTCTGACTGTTAGTCTCAAGTAACTTGAACACTGCATCAATACAAGACTTTGGGGTTGTCTCGCTATCTTCAAGATGTTTTGCCTTCTTTGCTGCAATATATGTTGGGTTTGTCTCACAGCCTTAAGCAGACTTGTGCATGCCATCAGGCATATCACCTGAAACAAAGCAGAGAGATGACAGGTTTTGCACGTGTATAGACAAAGATGATAACTGTTCTGTCAATTCTACCCAATTTCAAATTAGAAAATAAAGAGTAAGTTCAAAATATCAATAGCATAATTTGGCATTGTTCATAATGCGGGGATCTTCACCACACTACTGGATTACCATGTCAACATAACAAGCATAGATGAAGGGCAAAGAAAATCATTGTATCTATTTTGGATAATGTGCATGGCATGTTGTTCATATCATCAGCCACATCAGTAAGATAAAACAGGAAATGACAAGGTGCAAATGTGGGCTGCTTCACCACACACTGGATTATAGATCCACAAAACAGGCATACATATAGGGAGTATTAAGTAATGTGCATGGTATGAATAAGGAATTTGGTTTTACAAGTAAAACTTAGAACTTACGGTTCTTACGAACATGCATTTTGGTAGAAACAGCAAACTAAACAGTAGTAAACGATAGGGAGTATGAGTAAATTAAACAGCAGTTGAGGATAAAGGCTTTATAAGGACCGACTTACATTAACAGTTAACATCGGCTTTATAATGCCCTTCTCCATGTCAAGGGAAGGATAACTCAGGAATTTCAGCACAAAATCTTCTTCATAAGCATTGCCTGTAATCTACATTTTGTAGAGAGTAATTATAGATATGATAATACTGGAAGGGATAGAGGATAATGAAGATAAGATGCAGATTGATGCTACATAATCAACTACCAATCCCTGGAAGTACAAGCGTTACAGGACAAAATGTACTAACAAGAGCAATGGGCTACACTTCTGCACTGGCATTGTCTGTGTATTCTACTTGTTGGTAAGATTAAATATAGATCTGATCTTTTTTAGTAAATGGTGGGCGAGGGAGATAAGATGCAGAATGCTACAAAATGAACCAATCCCTCTTCCCATAATACAAGAGTGTTTTGAACACTGGTGTATTGTACAAAACGTTCTTATATTATGGGACGGAGGGAGTAGCTGTTAATGTAAGTATAGTGATAGACCACGTTCAGTCCTTACAAGAGGACTGCAGAGCTAAATCTCTTCAAAAGCATTGGGTTGATTCTAAATTTATGTAAGAGTCCATATGAATCTTATAATGTCCACCAAATGGATGATTACGAGGCTAACATGTGCAGTGATGCTACATAATCAAACAGCTATGAAAGTAAGTATGGTCATACAGGGCAAGAGGTACTCACAAGAGCAATGCAGTGTCCAGTATAGTTGCGAGATACTATGGTCCCTCGAGAACGAATGTTCTTCTGCTAACAGTTTTCGTACAAGTGATACATTAAGGCAAATGCAGAAATGTAGTTCAAATTGTGATGTGATATCATAGACAGTACCTTATGCTGCAGCCGAGACCAATGTGTAACAAGATTATTCCAGTCACCGTCGGATAAATGTAGCACCGGAGACTTTACAGAAATTTCGTTCAGAGGCTTGCCATCGAAGTGCGCTTGCCTCAGGTAGGAATGATACTTCATCAACGAGTGCTTGAAAAGCGCAACCAACCCTTGCTCGTCATCACAATCCAGTTTGCTCCTCGCCTATTTAAAAGAATGAAATCTTGTGTCTTCTGTCAGCAGAAACATATGCAGTAATGACCATGAATAACGTTAGTACATTACTTATGCGTAAGTTGCGGAGGAAGACTGGAAATTGTTTTGTGTCTGCGGTATAATCTTTCCATGAAGGAAAGATGCGCACAAAGTTCCTGACAACAACATAAGCTTCATCTTCTAAACTGGGAAGAAATGGAACAGGGGTCCTATTTGCTGCAATTGGGGCTCTCTCTGGTTCGAAAAGGGATTTGGCAACTGGATTTGGTGTACTCTTTGCTGGAATGGTGGTTTTGCGTCGTACAGCTAGTGCTATGTCAACTGGCATAATCATACTGTTTGCTGCAGTTGAGGTCTGCTGAGTTGGAGCATCAGAAATGACCAGTGTAGTAGGGCTAGAGTCTGCTAGAGTTGGGGTATTTTGTGGGTTAGGTGATATTGCAACTACACCTAATGGGCTATTTGATTTATCAGGTGCCACTACCTTTTCCAAATACTTTGCTTGTGCTCCTCCACGATCAGCAATCACCTTCTTCCTTTTGAATGTCTGATACACAAGAACAACATTTGAATGGATAAATATGGCATGATGACAGATGGAATATGTGCTAAAAATGGATAGGCAGGGCGTATTCACATACACGATGTGTAAACTAAGCTAATAGTAGTTCAACAAAGTAGAAGCAATGCAAAGCATCTGTTGCAAGATATGTGTGAGCAATGTAACCTTGGAAAGTTAGAGCAAGTACCTTGATGGGTGAATAAGATAGGGCATCTTCCTCTGACTCCTCCACTAGGGAGCTACATTGACTTAGGTCTCCCTCTAGCTCAGAATCACTGTTAGGATGATATTCTGAGCATGAATCTGTAGGTGGAGAGCGTTTGCATTGCATTGCATCCAGACTTGATTTCAATCCCTTAATGCCAAGTTTGACAGCCATGGCATTGTTCTGCTTTATTCTTTTCATGCGCACAAGCTCATAATCATTATGATGCTGTTCAGAATATGAGATTCGTGAAAACATAAGAAGTAGTCAGATTATCTATGGAATGCATTACAGATTCAACTCGGAGAGTGTCTCCCTACAAACCCCTGCATATGCAAAGTTCACTTCCCCAACCGTGCTGACATAACCACACACAGAAATACAAACCCCTTATGTATCTATAACAGGCAGGCACACATTTCAAAACTGAAGTAGGAACATTAGAATCATATGAAATTCGTATTTGAACAAATAAACGAAGCAACTATGAGTGGCGTAATGTTTAGCTTCAAGGGTGGAGTGTTGGTAGTGCGACACAAAGCAAGTAGGCAGATTGCATTCCATGTAAAAGATCGAAACCTATGCAAAAGCTGGAAATGACACTTTCTTTCTATGCAATGCAGTGTTCGTTACCCACACATGATGGAAGAGATCACATAGAGAAATACTATTCACTCATGTCTACGGTTCCAGTATTTAGAAACAGGGTGGTCCACCCTAAAAGAAACCACCACAGAACCAACATGATCAATTAAACCCTAAGCATGATCAATTAAATCATGTTATGGTTGTGCCATGGCAGATTTGAAGCTGCAAATCGGAGAAATGATATTTAGCATCCATTGTTTGCTTCGAACTAAGAACTAAATTCTAAGAGCTGAAAAGAAAGTAGAGTAACCAAGTTAAGATCTATTTTCTGGTTGAGATCAAAAAGTTGAGGAGATATGAAGTACCACATCTCTTGCGGCGCCGTGTAGGCTTCGGGGCTGCGATGGCTGTCGGTGGCGCTGAAGCAGATCTGCGACGGTAGACGGGTGCATCAGGGGATAAGTCCCGTTGCGATGGAAGAGAAGGTCGTGTGAGCGGCTGTAACGCCCCAAGACCGGAGCTTCAGACGCCTTCCATATGTTCTGGGTTTCGCCGTGTGTTTCATTTGTGCCTGCCCTTTTATTTTTGCATTGCATCATGTCATCATCTCATAAATCTTCTGCAACTCAAATAAATAAACCGTATGGATCTTCGGTCCATTTAAACCGAGGGAATTCACATGGTGATTCTCTTTATAACATACACTCCCAATATTTAGGGAGCTAGTATAAAGTATTCCATTAATTTGGAATTATCCGCAACCCACTTGCATGTTAAATCCTTAACCTTTCCTTCTTCCGATTTTCGAATCTCAAACTTTGTCGATAATTCTTTTACCTTTTTCCGGAGCTCTACCAAAATTCTCAACATTTTTGGATACTCCAAAACCTCGTCCTAGTTCAAACCCATTTGAATTAAATTGAAATGAGATCGAATTCTTATCGTTCAAACTGGCCTTTTCTAATTTACTCGGACCGAGCATATTTTTTCTGAGTCCAAGAAAATTACCCGCATGTTCAAATTCGTTCCCTACATCCCTCTTCTTTTTCTTCTCTCTATTTTTTTTCTTTCTTGTCTCCCTCTTTTCTTCTAAGGAGTGTAAGAGAGAGAGAGAGAGAGCACCAGGCCTAGCAGGGGGCGGCAGCCCAGCCAGGCCGACCGGCCTCCCAGGCCCATATTCCCCGCTAGGCCCACTCCTCCTAACCCTAGCGCACCCCTGGCATCTCCTTCGTCTCCCTCCAGGCCGCCGCTCACGCACGCATCATGACGATGCCCGCGCTCGATCCCCTTTCTCCCTCTCGATTCTCTCCCTCGTTCGCTACCTCTCCTCTCCCTCTCTCTGGCACCTGCGCCCGCATCCATCTCCGCCGCCACAGCTCCCGGTTCCTGCGTCGCCGGCTCATTGTGCTAGTTCCTCCCGCGGCGCCTCTCCTCCCGCTTCTCCTTGCCGCCACCTCCCTCTGCTGCCCTCGCGCGCGCCCTGCTGGCTCCTCCCTCGCTGTCCTCTCGCCGGTGAGAAGCACCAGCAGGCCGCCCTCGCCACCGCCGCATCCAGGAGGTGCTCGTTCGCCTCTGCTCCGCACTGACCTCCTCTGCTACGCCCCTCCGCTCGCCCGCATCGTCTAGCGCCGCCACCGTCCGGATCCGTCAAGCCCCGCTGCACGCCTTCTTCGCCTCGCCATCCCTTGTTCCGACCAGCATCAGGACCTCGAGCCCTGCCATGGCCGCTGCCTTCTTCCAGCTTCGTCGGCCCCCCTCGTTTTGACTGGCAGGTCAAGAACGACTCCATCACGTCCTTCCTCCACCCCCACACGCCATTCGTGAGCGTCAGGAGCATCCTCACATGATGACCAGAACAGCGCCAAGTCATTGCCTCTTTGCACCTGTGATGTCTTGCGTGGACGCGTTCGAAACTGGATTTGGAACCTCAAGCGCCAAGTACCGTGAGCCCGAAGATCTGGGATGCACCAAGTCCCTCAACGGCAAGTACCAATACGAACGAGAACGACTACCATCGGGATGTACGACTACGCGAGGACCGCCAAGTTCGTCTTCCGTCATCTCCGAGATCGTCAAGTACCACTATGAGATGTGCAACTACTTCCACGACGAAATGAGAACAACTACCTCAAGTGAACATCTACCGACGACGTGTATGACCTACTCCGTGAACATGTACCACTACGCTGCCCTAACGTCTACGGAACATGTGCCACGACCATCGTTGAAGACCCCGTGGACGTCAAGTTCCATGTCGTGACCCCGAACATCTACGGACATGAACCACTACTTCCCTCGGCGTCCCGAAAACGTCTACTTCCCCTACATCGCATCGAACTCGAACCCCTCCGATAACGCACGCTTCGAAGGTATAACCTCGAGGCGACGTCCGTGAACGTATGTTTGCGATGTTTGAGATGCTCGTGTTTTGCACCCTGTTCAAATTGTCACTCGTTTCCTTGTCACCAAATCGTGGACACCCGGAATCCGGGAGCGCCCCACCATCTTTTGCACGCATCTGCACACTTCTCCTTTGCATCGGTATCTCAATCGAGTTACCGGAACCGGAATGTTGTCGTGGCACCGTTTTTTTCGTCATCGTTGCCGTGGCACCCCTTTTGTTTCCACCACGATGACAAGTGCTTCATAATAATGCTCTTTTTAACTTTTAATAATAATTGCATAAATTTGTTCATGTCATCCGCATCATGTTATCAACTTTAAGATGGTTTAAATTGTTGTTTGCTTTAATTTGCTAAATGCATATGGGGATTCACCGGATTCATTATTTGTTATATCCGGCCCCATTTAAATTGTTTAGATGGTGTAGTTTTGTTATGCCTCACCTCTTGCCATGTTAACCAACATTTAATATTGGTGGATACATAACCGAGAGAGAACTAAATAATGGATGTGGTGTTCCGTCAATATGCAACTCGTTGCATATTGAGCTCCACTTAATTTGTAGTTTTGGTTGTTGCATTTTGCCATGCCATGCTTCATTAAACCGGACATGCATCATACTTGATTGTGCATCATGCCATGATTATGTGGTGGTTGTTTACTATGTTGTTTGCTTTCTTTCCGGTGTTGCTTCTTCGGGTTAGTTCCGCTAACATCGCGTTTGTAAGGATTCGTTCGTCTACATACGTTTGTCTTCTTCATGGACTCATTCTTCTTCCTTGCGGGATTTCAGGCAAGATGACCATACCC
Source organism: Triticum urartu (assembly GCF_003073215.2). Lineage (NCBI taxonomy): Eukaryota > Viridiplantae > Streptophyta > Magnoliopsida > Poales > Poaceae > Triticum > Triticum urartu. The sequence continues at coordinate 219,418,754 of NC_053025.1, forward strand.
TCGAAATCACTTCTATCTTTGCTTGCTTAGTTGCTCGCTCTTTTGCTATGCCTATACTGCGATACCTACCACTTGCTTATCCTGCCTCCCATATTGTTGAACCAAGCCTCTAACCCACCTTTTCCTAGCAAACTGTTGTTTGGCTATGTTACCGCTTTGCTCAGCCCCTCTTATAGCGTTGTTAGTTGCAGGTGAAGATTGAAGTTTGTTCCTTGTTGGAACATGGAGCTGTTGTTCCTTGTTGGAACATGTTTACTTGTCGGGATATCACAATATATCTTATTTAATTAATGCATCTATATACTTGGTAAAGGGTGGAAGGCTCGCCTTATGCCTGGTGTTTTGTTCCAATCTTGCCGCCCTAGTTTCCGTCATATCGGTGTTACGTTCCCGGATTTTGCGTTCCTTACGCGGTTGGGCTATAATGGGAACCCCTTGACAGTCCGCCTTGAATAAAACTCCTCCAGCAATGCCCAACCTTGGTTTTACCATTTGCCTCACCACCACCTACTTTTCCCTTGGGAGTCGCTCTCTCGAGGGTCATCATTATTTTACCCCCCCGGGCTAGTGCTCCTCTGAGTGTTGGTCCAACCTGTCAGCTGCCGGTGGCCACCAGGGGCAACTTTGGGCTGGCCTACCCGTACCTTGGACAATCTGAGTGTGCCCTGAGAAAGAGATATGTGCAGCTCCTATCGGGATTTGTCGGCACATTCGGGCGGTGTTGCTGGTTTAGTTTTACCTTGTCGAAATGTCTTGTAATCGGGATTCCGAGTCTGATCAGGTCTTCCCGCTAGAAGGAATATCCTTCGTTGACCGTGAGAGCTTGTGATGGGCTAAGTTGGGACACCCCTGCAGGGATTTGAACTTTCAAAAGTCGTGCTCGCGGTTATGGGCAGATGGGAATTTGTTAACGTCCGGTTGTAGAAAACCTGAAGTTGACCTTAATTAAAATACATCATCCGCGTGTGTAACCGTGATGGTCTCTTTCTGGTGGAGTCCGGGAAGTGAACACGGTGTTGGAGTTATGCTTGACGTAGGTTATTCTAGGATCACTTCTTGATCATACTTTTATCGACTGTGCTTTGCCTTCTCTTCTAGCTCTCATTTGCGTATGTTAGCCACCATATATGCTAGTCGCTTGCTGCAGCTCCACCTGATATGTTTACCTTACCCATAAGCTTAAATAGTCTTGATTGCGAGAGTGTGAGATTGCTGAGTCCCTGTGACTCACAGATACTTCCAAAACTAGCTTGCAGGTGCCGTTGAACCGTGCAGATGACACAACCAAGCTCAAGGAGGAGCTCGATGAAGATCTTGCCCTTTGTGTTGTTTCGTTCTAGTTGATCAGTAGTGGAGCCCAGTTGGGGTTGATCGGGGACCTTGTCGCATTTGGTGTTCTTCTTTTATTTTGGTTCCGTAGTCAGACCTTGAGTGTATCTGGATGATGTAATGCTTTATTTATGTATTGCGTGAAGTGGCGATTGTAAGCCAACTATGTATCTCTTTCCCTTATGTATTACATGGGTTGTGTGAAGATTACCTCACTTGCGACATTGCTTTCAATGCGGTTATGCCTCTAAGTCGTGCTTCGACACGTGGGAGATATAGCCGCATCGAGGGCGTTATAGCGGCCCCTGCAAAGAGGACGACGACGCCGATGAAGCGAGAGGATGCGATGCAAGGCTATTGGTTCGTCACCGTGGATGAGAAACATCCATCTCTAGCAGTGGACAACGCGGTCTTGGTAGGCGCTCCAGCATGGTGGAGGACGGTGGCGATGGATGTTGTGGAGGACGGCGGCGATGGATGGGGTGGCGGGCGGAGGCTGGTGTGGGGATGGGGTGTTGTAGCGCGGACGGTGTATGAATGGGAAAATGGAGGGAGAGGTACGAGGAACCATGTGTTTGGGACGCGCCTGTCTAAAATATGGGAAAGTTACGAACTTAGCCCCCGTTTAAACTTTGGACGTCTCGTCGGTTGGGGATAGGACGGTAATCTCGCATCTCGCCAATATTTGCCCAGAGCGATTTCGGGCGAGGAGAGGGTGGTTGGCGCCCATGGTTGGCACCCACGGTGTATGAACGGGGCTGACAGGTAGGGCGGTTGTGTCACGTCTGAGTGAAGTTACAAACCTGCCCCTATTGAAAATATTTGCCTACATCGATGAAAGTGTGTTATATCGACTAGAGGGGGGGGGGGTGAATAGGCGATTTTTATGAAAGTCTTCAAAACGTGAGAGTTATGAAGACAAACAGCGAAGATTATGCCTATTACTATGCAGCGGAAGTTAGATTACACTAGGCCAGCCATGATCATGTATTCAATAGAGAGAAAGCACAATGACAAACAACACCAGTGTAATAAGGATCAGGTAGGAAGAAGTTATGAAGCCAAACAGTTCATATATTCACGTTGTGAAGACAAAAGATAAAGCAAGCATGCAATGGCTTCACAATGTGTAACAGTAAGAAAAGGAAGTGAAGATGAAGCCAGTGACTCGTTGAAGACAATGATATGTTGGACTAGTTCCAGTTGCTGTGACAACTGTACGTCTGGTTGGAGCGGCTAGGTATTTAAACCTTAGGACACACAGTCCCGGACACCCAGTCCTGAACACACAGTTCAGGACACCAAGTCCTCACCGTATTCTCCTTGAGCTAAGGTCACTTAGTCCTCGCCCAATCACTCTAGTAAGTCTTCAAGGTAGACTCCCAAACCTTCACAGACTTCGTTCACTGGCAATCCACAATGTCTCTTGGATGCTCTGAACGCGACGCCTAACCGTCTGGAGGATTCACAGTCCTCAAGTGTAATAAGTCTTCAGATCACGCAGACACGAAGACTTAAGTGATGCCCAATTTACTCTGGTTCTGGGTGGTTAGGGCTTTTCTCCTCACTAGGAATTTTCTCTCAAAGGCTTCGAGGTGGGTTGCTCTCAAACGACAAAAGCCGTGCACTGAAATCTGAGCAGCCAACCGTTTATGGTTGTGGGGGTGGGCTATTTATAGCCACTTGGCAACCTGACCTGATTTGTCCGAAATGACCTTGGGTCACTAAGGAACTGACACGTGTCTCAACGGTCAGATTTCAAACTCACATGGCAACTTTGCTTGGGCTACAAGCAAAGCTGACTTGTCCGGCTCTGGACAAGATTCGCTCTCATTGTCTTCGCTCGAAGACATAGGTTTTTTGATTTAGGCATCACTTCAGTCATTCTGACTGGTTCTCCTGGACCCCACTTAACAGTACGGTGGTTCCTATGACTCAACACAAAAGAAAAAGAACTACGAAAGATCTAAGTCTTCGAGCTCCATAGGCTTCATAACGTGTCTTCTTTTGTCATAGTCTTCAATGTGAATATCTTCATATACCACCTTTGTCTTCAATGTCTTCATACAATTTTAGGGGTCATCTTTGGTAGTAAAACCGAATCAATGAGGGACTTCTACCTGTGTTTTCCTGCAATTCTCACAAACACATTAGTCCCTCAACTAGGTTTGTCGTCAATACTCCAAAACCAACTAGGGGTGGCACTAGATGCACTTACAATCTCCCCCTTTTTGGTGATTGATGACAAACTAGTTGAAGTTTTCAACGGGGAATATAATGTGTGAAGTTTGTAAAGGATAGGGAATGTCTTCATAAGTTGCAAGGGCTCCCCCTGAAGATGTGCATGTAAGTTAATTTGCTTTTGGAATGCAAATGCACATGGCAGGTCGTACTTGTGGAGATCCACTTCATCTTATGATGACAATCCACTATGCATGTGAAAGTATATGAAGATAATGACATGCATAATGGAAAATGGACGTCTGCAGAATGAGATAAGTGCGGAATTTATCGTCGCACATGCGGAATTTATCTTCGCAAACAGAGTAGCAAACGAGTAGCAGACGACCATCGAGTCTTAGTGTTACAACTCAAAGAACCGAATGAAGCAAAAACGAGAGTTGTAAGCACGAAGTAGCAAAAAGGAATATAGCACCCGCCCATATGGACCCGCTTGAAGACTATCAACCCATACGCTTCTCCCCCTTTTGTCAGCAAGGACTAAAAAGGTTTGAAGACATAGAGTGTCTACTCGTTTCCAGGAGCAGCAGGGTCGTTGGAGGTGTTTGGCGGTGCAGACGAGCTTGAATGAGCTGAAGCAGGTGTTGGTGATGTAGCATCGTCGTCTTCATCAATAATCCTTGCAGTAACTGTGGCAGCAGATGAAGAAAACTCAGAGTCTTGAAGTGATGGTGTGTTGCGCATCACAGCCCTTCTGGGAGGTGTGGTGTCAAACTTGAAACGCTCTGTGAAGCCATCCTCTTCAAGATCAGCTTCAGTACATATCATTGAGAGCCCTTTCCATGTACGACGGCACGTTTCATGTGTAACGAAAGCATTCTTGGTGGCTAGGTTTCGAAGACGATTAACATCCAACAAGAGGCTCTTCATCTGACGCTTTAGCCAGTCGTGATGCCTATCTTGCTTTTAGTGAAGGGCCACAAGAAGCTCTCGGTTAGTGAGGACACGAGCACGCATCTTGGGTCTTGGAGCATTTGTGCTGTCTGTGGCTTCAGTAGATGCTGGTGCACGTGTAGTGCCAGCCAACGGATATACCCTGGATATGGCTTCAACACCTTCAACATTCTGCGTGAAGCTCTGGTGTTCTGCATTCTGAAGACTTATTGGTTGCTTGTCAGGCTCAGGATATATTGCTTCAGCAGAGATATCCACATCTGGCAAGAAGATCCGATGGTTTCGGGCGGAGGGCTGATAAGAGATCGCAGAGTGCAGTTTGATTAGCCTCATCACCCAAGGAGCATAGAACTTCAAACCAAATAATTCTGAGCCTGACGCTGCAAGTTGGCGTATGAAGAGATCCTGTGCGTTGAAGCATTTGCCATGCATGATATAGAATATGAGAGTCTTCATTGCACCCTCAATCTTGGCATGTGGTGAGTGTCCCTTAATGGGCCAGAGAGTCCGCCAGATGATGTGATATATGGTCCTGGGCAGGTGCTCTAGGTCTTCAACGAAGAACTCAGTTGGATAGGGTGCATCCTGAGGCAATGGCTTCATCATTGAGAGCATCTGACTCATATTGGGTTCAGGCCTCTAGAATATGCTTTCAATGGCTTCAGAATGTAGTTGACAGCCTTCCTCGAAGAATTCGCCAGGAGTGGGTAGCCCGGTGAGCTCAATGATATCAAATGCATTGGCTTCATGATGGACATTGCCGGTCATCCACTCCAGGACCCAAGTCTTCGGATCTCTATTGTATCCTTTTATATGGAGGGTGGCATAAAACTGAAGCAAAAGCTCTTCATTCCAGTGCTCTTCATCCATCACAAACGGCAGCAGACCCACTTGCTTGAAGCAATCCAAGGCTTCCTCAAGACATGGCAGACCAGTAATGGCTTCAACCTCAAGGCGCTTGTGCGGGAAGATGCGACCTTGGTTGTATAGGATGCATGAATAATAGCTGCGCTAAGTATAGCTCCAGAACCTGTCTGATACGATCCTTTCCCTTGAATAGGGGTTCTTGGAGCTATTGAAAAATGTATTGTTTGCCTTGAAGCTGTTAATATCAAAGGAGCCAGGTGCTGATGCAGGACCTGGAAACATTGGAAGCCTTGGGACTGGCTTCTGGACATGAGGCCTGTGCTCAATATGATAATCAAACTGTGGACCTGCAGCAGACTCAGGGACTGAAGTGTCTGGCTTAGTAGCTTCGCTGTCCGCTGAAGCATTTGGTGGGGCGGGCTCCACATTGGCTTCAGTGTTTGTGATGGCAGCCGCAACATTTTCTTCCGCCGCTTGTGTAGTTGGAGGAGCAAACTCAGGCATGTTCTCCTGGAGAACTGCATCTTGATGGAGCGGGGAAGTTGGTTCTGGTGGTGCTTCTTCATTGTCTTCGGCTGATGCAGCCGGAATTTCTTCAGTATGGACTTGAAGCCGTTGACCTTTGCGAAGCCTACGGAACGCAGACGATGCTTGTGGGGTCAGAGTGGGCTGGGCCTCAAAGTCTTCTTCCTCTTGAGGGCGATCTGCCCATGACTCATATTGTGCCATTGGCGTCAGAGGACGACCAATACTGATGAGTTCGCTTGTTTCAAGCTGAGGAAGGGCTGCATCATCTTATACATTGTCTTGATGACCAATGTCTTCAACAGCTAGGGGGTCGGCTGCTGGAATATCTTCAGCTTCAGGAGCCTCTGTGGGAGCAGGCTCATGAACTGTCAGTCATCTTTCGGCATTGGGGTGAATGACAGAGAGGGGTTCAACCATCAAGGGCTCTGTGGGAGAAGCCCGAGATTTCTTGATCTTGCGCTTCTTTTTGCTGGGGGCAGTAGGACAGGCTTCAGAGCTCTTCCTTTTTCTGGCTTCAGCCTCTGCAGTTCTTGTCTTCTTAAGCTCTGAAGCTGTTGAACCGCTTCTTGTCTAGGTGCCTCTGGTTCATTCACAGCAGACTGCTTCTTCTTCTTAGCGGCCATCTTGGGGTCGATGCTAGGACGCCCAAGTGCCTTGCGCTTCTCGGCCTCATTGTAGGCCTGCACACATCGTTCTGCCAGAGACTTCATCCGCTCACGCGAGCCCTGAGCTTCAGCTCAACAATGCGCTGAGCAATGGCCAGTTCTAAAGCAATTGCGCCTTGAAAGGCGACGCTGAGGCCAACAGGCAGCTGCAGATCTTCGAAGCTTATGTCCGGTGAGGCAAACCATTCATCGATGAAGTTGTGGATAATGGCAACATCAAAGAGAGGTAGGTTGTTGAAGATTTCTGCTTCTTCCTTGCTTTTGATAAGCTACTCTAGAGCGTCATCTCCTAGATCTTCATCGCTTGATAGATCAATGGCTTCACTGCGCAGAATGGCAGCTGCAGTGAGCTCTTTGCCTGTTTGTTGCTGGGGCTCCTTTTCCTTCCGGGGCTTGGAGACGCGGGAGACGTCTTCAGACTGCACACTGACTTCAGGAGGTGCAGTTTTCAATGGCTTCGCCCTTGAGATTTTTGAGGCAGGGGCCGGCTTTGAAGCTTTTGGTTTCTTCGTCTGCTTTGGCTTCGGCACAGCAGGGGCTTCATCAGACTCAGAGTCAGCTGGGGGGTCATTCACTGCAGTCCCTTGGACTAAGATGTGAGTGATTAGGCCCTCAAGATTGGCAAATGGACCGATTACATTGGGTTCCGCGTCGCATGTGCCATCTGCCCTTGGTGCGGAGGGACCAGGGTTGAAGTCTAACCCAAATTTCTTCTTGTTTAGCTTCGCTGACTGTTGGGCAAACTGAAAGTTGTGCTTGAAGAGATTGTCGTCACGATACCAGAGGAGTGACGACGGATGCGCATCATCAGGATGTGGTCCTCAGACCATGCATGGGTAGAAGCCTTGAGCTATGGCTTCGTCTCTGGTCCTGGGAACAAGGTTCTTGTATGAGATGTCTCCCCATGGTCTCCTGATGGCACTTTTCTCAGCATACTCTTGGGTGACGAAGCGGTATTTGAACCATTGTTCTGCCCAATAGGGTCGAATCCATTGGATTCGAGTCTTGCGCGGCCCATAGTTCTCTTTTGGATCTGTTTTGTACATTTCTGCCAAGTCTTCAGGCAGATCCTTGGAAGTTCCCTCACGTTTCTGTCTGCCCCCCTTTCTTGCTACTGCTTCTGAAGCCATAAATTTTAACTTGAAAGGCTTCAAAACTTTCAAAGGCTTCAAAGGCTTTGTTTTTCTGGACCAACAGGAACTGGCTTCAGGAGAGTTTATGTGATGCTGTAGGAATTCTGCAAATGAATGCATACTATGAGAACCGAAGGATTCTCCCACGGACATGTACCTGTGACAGCATTAAGGTGCGAGGGAAGGGGAAGAGGTCATATGCATTCTCAGAAGGTTTTGAAGATTAATCAGTTTAGAAGACATTGACCTCATCGTGCGAAGACATTCACTCATAGATAAGAAGTTGGTTCCAGATTTGTACGAACCCATAGATCAGTACAAGTGAGGAATCTAACTACTTTATGAAGCACAAGTGAATATACTAGGCATGTTATGAGATGCAGCGAGAGATCTGACTAGTGTGAAGAGAAACTTCTTATGGTAGAAAGTGACAGAACCATGAGATCAAAAGAGGCTGTAAAAAGAAGTTTTATTTACCACACTGGAACTGCTAGACGGAAGAGAGTTGATGCCGAGCAGTTCAGTCCTCCGTGCCCTAACTTGGCAACGGAAAACACCTACGCGATGGCGGAGAGGACGATGTCCGCGGTCGGCGTGAGGACGGTGTTGGAGAGGTTGCGGCAGCGAAGCGCTTCGTCTCCGGCGTCATCGAGTGCTAGCAGTGGCGCTAGGGTTCTTGCAAGGGTGGAAGAAGGAGATAATGACTACGGTAAGTGTGAATTTATAGGCTTAGGGGCGGCACTATGCTATTACATAGGTGCCCCTGGCGGTTCGCATTTGAGGAACGCGTGGCCAGTTAGCGGAAGTTTGGGGTTTATTCCACGTCCCACGCATGCCTAAATTGTCAGGCAGTCGTTCCTGCTTCTCCGGATTTTATGTGGAGGAATGAGCATTAAAAACGGACTTTATGGTTGTCTCTATATCTTCAGCTGACAAAGACACAGTGAAGACATTTGACAGTTTCAATAGAATGCATATGACTTGGAGAGATAGAATTTGAGATAGAAAGCATAGAGAGAATAGGGTCCGATCACATTCACTTAGTTCAAGATATTCAACCAAGAAGTCATAGCTATAAGTGAATGATGTAGAGGACAGAACACTAGCATATATGTATATCTATACAAGCAACGTAGTGAAGATAATCATGAAGACATGTTCGAAGCCAAACCAAATGTGAAGACAACCAAATGTGAAGATATTGCAAGGTAGCGCCATGAGTGAAACACTTCAAAAAGGAACGTTTGGTGGTGGCGTTACCCACCGTATAGGAAGTATTAGACCCAGACACGGCGCACAATTATCGTGGCGCTCCGAAGCCAAATTCCACATTAATGTATTCACACTTAGAATGTATGTCTTCATTGAATGAAGATATACTTTACTTTGTGTGTTGCATATCTAAGTCATCAATATGCATAAGTGTTAGGATGTGTGCCTGATCACAGGACATTTGAGGATTCCAAGATATTTAGCTCACACCGTAACTTGCAAAATCTCTTCTCATCCAAGGGCTTGGTGAAGATATCCGCCAATTGCTCTTCAGTGTTGATGTGTATGATATCAATGTCTTCCTTCACAACATGGTCACTGAGAAAGTGATGACGAATTTCAATGTGCTTTGTCTTCGAGTGCTGAACTGGGTTGTTGGCAATCTTGATGGCGCTTTCGTTGTCGCAGTAAAGTGGCACTTGCTTCAGATGAATGCCATAGTCCTTGAGTGTTTGCTTCATCCACAGAAGCCGAGCACAGCAAGATCCAGCAGCAATGTATTCAGATTCAGAAGTGGAGAGAGATACATAGATCTGCTTCTTTGAAGACCAACATACAAGTGATTGTCCCAGAAAGTGACATGTGCCTGATGTAGACTTGCGATCAATCTTGTCACCAGCATAATCAGCATCCGAAAATCCAACCAAATCAAACTCTGAGCCCTTTGGATACCATAATCCTAGAGTTGGGGTGTGAGCCAAATATCGAAGAATTCGCTTCACAGCTAAGTGATGCGACTCCTTTGGTGCTGCTTGAAATCGAGCACACATGCAAACACTAAGCATAATATCTGGCCTAGATGCACATAAATAAAGCAAAGACGCAATCATGGAGCGGTATACCTTTTGATCGAACTCTTTACCATTGTCGTCAGGACCTAGATGATGTTTGGCTGGCATTGGTGTTGTGAAGCCTTGGCAGTCTTGCATACCAAACTTCTTCAGGCAATCTTTGAGATACTTCTCTTGAGATATGAAGATGCCATTGCGTTGTTGTCGTATTTGAAGACCAAGGAATAACTTCAGTTCCCCCATCATGGACATCTGATATTGCTCTTGCATCATATATCCAAACTCTTCACTGTACTTCTGATTGGTGCAGCCGAAGATAATGTCATCCACATATATTTGGCACACAAACGGTTCGCCATCATATGTCTTCGTGAAAAGAGTGGGATCCAGGGAACCAGGTATGAAGCCTTTGCTCTTCAGGAAGTATTTGAGTGTATCATACCAGGCTCTAGGGGCTTGTTTGAGGCCATACAGTGCCTTGTTGAGCTTTTATACCATGTCAGGATGTTTTGGATTTTCAAAGCCAGGTGGCTGTGCAACATACACTTCTTCTTCAATCTTGCCATTGAGAAAGGCACTTTTCACATCCATTTGATATAGAAGTATGTTATGATGATTTGCATAGGCCAGCAGTATGCGTATAGCTTCAAGCCTTGCCACAGGAGCAAATGTTTCATCGAAGTCAATGCCCTCCACTTGAGTATATCCTTGAGCAACGAGACGAGCTTTGTTTCTGACAACTTGACCATGCTCATCTTGCTTGTTGCGGTATATCCATTTGGTGCCTATTATGTTGTGCTTCCGTGGATCAGGACGCTTAACCAGTTCCCATACATTATTCAGCTCAAACTGTTGAAGCTCTTCTTGCATAGCTTGAATCCATTCAGGTTCCATGAAGGCTTCTTCAAATTTCTTGGGTTCTGATATTGAGACGAATGCGAAGTGCCCACAGAAATTTGCTAGCTGAGTTGCCCTTGAACGAGTAAGTGGACCAGGTGCATTGATGCTGTCAATTATTCTGTCAATCTGCACTTCATTGGCAACACGAGGATGTACAGGGCGAAGACTTTGCTCTTGCTGATCTGTGTTGTTGTTGGGAGGAATGTCTTCAGGCTGAGCATTGTCTTCATGTTGATCAGGTGCTGAGATGATAAGTTCTTCTTCAGGATGAGCTTCAGAAGGTATAATCTCTCCAGTTCCCATAAGCTTGATTGATTCACTAGCTGGAACTTCATCTAGCACATTTGGCAGTTGCTCTCTTTGTGAACCATTTGTCTCATCGAACCGCACATCCACTGTTTCAACAACTTTGTAATGGAAGAGATTGAAGACTCTATAGGAGTGTGAATCCTTTCCATATCCTAGCATAAAGCCCTCATGTGCTTTTGGTGCAAACTTTGAGGTGTGGTGTGGGTCCTTGATCCAGCACCTTGAGCCAAATACTCTGAAGTAACTGACATTTGGCTTCTTGCTAGTTAGGAGTTCATAAGATGTCTTGTTCAGAAGCTTGTGAAGATAAACGCGATTGATTGTATGACACGCAGTGTCAATGGTTTCAGTCCAGAATTTTCTTGGAGTCTTGTATTCATCTAGCATTGTTCTGGCCATCTCAATGAGTGTTCTGTTCTTGCATTCGACGATGCCATTCTGCTGTGGCGTGTATGGAGCTGAGAATTCATGTGTGATGCCCAAGGTATCAAGATATGTATCAAGGCCAGTGTTCTTGAATTCAGTGCCATTGTCACTTCTGATTTGCTTTATCTTGGCGCCAAAATTGTTCATAGCTCGATTGGCGAAGCGTCTGAAGACATCCTGCACTTCAGTCTTGTAAAGGATTATGTGCACCCAAGTATATCTAGAGTAATCATCAACAATGACAAAGCCATAGAGGCAAGCAGAAGTAGTAAAAGTTGAGTAGTGAGTGGGACCGAAAAGATCCATGTGGAGCAGTTCGAAGGGTTGTGTAGTAGTCATGATTGTCTTCGAAGGATGTTTTGCCCTTGTCATCTTCCCTGCTTCACAGGCACCGCATAAGTGATCTTTCTTGCACTTGACGCCCTCGATGCCTATGACATGCTTCTTCTTTGCAAGGGTGTGGAGGTTCCTCATGCCAGCATGCCCAAGCCTCCGATGCCAAAGCCAGCATTCTGAAGCTTTTGCAAGAAGACATACTGCAAGTTGTGGTCCTGCTGAGAAATCTACCACGTACAAATCACCTTTTCGATACCCTTCAAACACTAGAGACTTGTCAGATTCCATTAGTACCAGGCAACGATGTTTTCCAAACATTATGATCATATTCAAATCGCAAAGCATTGAGACAGACATTAAGTTGAAGCCAAGGGATTCAACAAGCATGACTTTATCCATGTGTTGATCCTTTGAGATTGCAACTCTACCTAGACCCAATACCTTACTTTTACTAGTGTCAGCAAATGTGATGTGGCTCTTGTCGGATGGACGTAATGTTGAGTCCATAAGAAGACTTCTTTTGCCAGTCATGTGATTTGTACACCCACTGTCAATAATCCATTTTGAAGACTTTGAAGTCGCTGGTGTCGTACCCTATAGTGCAGTTAGGGGGATAGGCTTCACGAAGAGAATTGTGAAGCATAAACATTTGACGAACCAGTGGGTTATGAAAACTTAGATCCAGATTAGGACTAATAGGGAGAGTAGCATGCGATTCAGGAATGAAGTACATAATGATGCCATTCGGGCATTTTATCTTGCGCCCTACAAGATTTTTAAGGTCCCCAGCAATAGCATCAGAAGATTTTGTTTTTCTGCTGGAGACCTTTCCCTACAAAAGAGAGTTAAGCTTTCTTAACCACCCACATCTTCAAGGGTGGCTTAGAAGCAATAAGTCTAAGTGCAGCATCTGAGAATTTTGGCTTTGAAGCCTTAGCAAACAGTCTAGCAGGTGGACAATAGTACTCATAGGAATAGGCAGAATAATTTTTGGTCATATGAACATGACGATTCGAAGAACCGCTCTCATATTCATATGCCTGAGTATGGTTTCCCTGCACAACATTTGCATTAGTGTGACTCAGGTGAGTCCTCTATTTGTATGGAGCCTTTGGACCATATGAAGCCTTTGGTCTGAGGTTTGTCTTCTTCAAGTGAGGTGTCATGAAGACATTCACAGGAAGATTTTCCAGACATTTTTTCGAAACCCAGATCTTCTTCATAGGCGGTCCATTCCTGCAGTTAGTACCAATGTACCTGGCAAACACTTCACCATTCTGATTCTTAAACAGTTTATAGTTTGCATCAAAGGATTCATCAATGGTAATGGGCTTAGCACAAGTGAAGCCAGATAAATTGGATGGATCTGCTGAAAGTTCCTTTGCAGCAACCCATGTGGTTTTGGGGTACTGCTCAGGTTTCCAGTAAGAGCCATCTACATTTATTTTCCTTACGAACCCAACACCTTCTTTCCTAGGGTTTCGGTTCAGAATCTGCTTCTTGAGGACATCACATAATGTCTGATGTCCTTTAAGACTTTTGTACATCCCTGTTTCAAGCAATGTCTTCAACCTAGCATTCTCATCAGCAATAGCAGTGGTATCCTCAGCAGAGGGGTTAGTTACCACATCAACAGTTGAAGATATTGCAACAGCAGTAGCAGTGGAACATTCAGCAACCGAAGTAGCATTATCACGCTCAATGCATTTAAGACATGGTGGTTCAAATCCTTCCTGAGCGGGACTGATCTGTTCGGCGCGAAGTGACTCGTTTTCCTTTTGAAGATCTTCATGAGCCGCTCTCAATTTCTCAAGTTCTTGCTTCCTTTGAAGATAATCATAGGAAAGCTTTTCATGAGTTGTTGAGAGAGTATCAAGACGATCCTCAAGTTCCTGATACTTAACGTGAAGATTTTTTATGTCTTCAATTAAGGATTCAGATCGAGTCATTTCAGCACCCAACAGATCATCGCTTCTGTCTAACAGTTTTTGAATATGTTCCATAGCTTTCGGTTGTTCAGTTGCAATTTTAGCAAGTGTTTTGTAGCTGGGTTTTGAATCACAGTCAGAGTCATCGTCACTAGATGTTTGATAGCGAGTAGTGCGTGTGTTTACCTTGGCACCGCATGCCATGAAGCAGTAGGTAGGAGTGGAGTCGTTCTTGTCATTTGCGTCGGTGTCGGTGATGCAGTCATTGTCTTCAGTGTTGAAGATGGACTTGGCGACGTATGCTGTAGCCAGACTCGCAATGCCAGAATCAGACTCCTCCTCAGACTCCACCTCTGCCTCCTCAGATGCGGACTCCTCCTCTGAATCCATCTCTTTGCCAACAAACGCACGTGTCTTGCCAGATAAGCTCTTCTTGTGGGATGAAGACTTTGAGGAAGACTTGGAAGAAGACTTTGAGTATTTCTTTTTCTTCTTGTCGTCAGAATCATATTCCTTGCTCTTCTTCTTTCTTCTGTTCTCATTGTCCCACTGTGGACACTCAGAGATGAAGTGTCCAGTTTTCTTGCACTTGTGACATGTTTTCTTCTTGTAGTCATGAGCAGAAGTTTCATCATTCCTTGAGCTTGATCGTGAAGATTTTCTGAAGCCTTTCTTCTTGGTGAATTTTTGGAACTTCTTCACTAGCATTGCAAGTTCCCTTCCAATGTCTTCAGGATCATCAGAACTGCTGTCAGATTCTTCTTCAGATGAGGAAACAGCTTTTGCCTTCAAGGCACGAGTTCGCCCATAGTTTGGACCGTAGATATCTCTTTTCTCAGAAAGCTGAAACTCATGTGTGTTGAGCCTCTCAAGTATGTCAGATGGATCGAGTGTCTTGAAATCAGGACGTTCTTGAATCATCAGGGCTAGAATGTCAAACGAACTATCAAGTGATCTCAGCAGCGTCTTGACGATTTCATGTTTGGTGATCTCAGTGGCGCCGAGGGCTTGAAGCTCATTTGTGATATCAGTGAGCCGATCAAATGTGTGCTGGACATTCTCATTGTCATTTCGCTTTAAGCGGTTGAAGAGGTTGCGAAGTACACTGATTCTTTGATCTCTCTGGGTTGAGACGCCTTCATTGACCTTGGAGAGCCAGTCCCAGACCAGCTTGGATGTCTTCAAGGCACTCACACGGCCATACTGTCCTTTTGTCAGATGGCCACAGATGATATTTTTGGCGGTAGAGTCCAGTTGAGTGAACTTCTTGACATCAGCAACAGTGACACCTTCTCCAGCCTTGGGAACGCCGTTCTCGACGACATACCATAGGTCGACGTCAATGGCTTCAAGATGCATGCGCATCTTATTCTTCCAGTAGGGATATTCAGTTCCATCGAAGACGGGGCACGCAGCGGAGACTTTGATTATCCCTGCAGTCGACATAGCTAAAACTCCAGGTGGTTAAACCGAATCACACCGAACAAGGGAGCACCTTGCTCTGATACCAATTGAAAGTGCGTTATATCGACTAGAGGGGGGTGAATAGGCGATTTTTATGAAAGTCTTCAAAACGTGAGAGTTATGAAGACAAACAGCAAAGATTATGCCTATTACTATGCAGCGGAAGTTAGATTACACTAGGCCAGCCATGATCATGTATTCAATAGAGAGAAAGCACAATGACAAACAACACCAGTGTAATAAGGATCAGGTAGGAAGAAGTTATGAAGCCAAACAGTTCATATATTCATGTTGTGAAGACAAAAGATAAAGCAAGCATGCAATGGCTTCACAATGTGTAACAGTAAGAAAAGGAAGTGAAGATGAAACCAGTGACTCGTTGAAGACAATGATATGTTGGAACAGTTCCAGTTGCTGTGACAACTGTACGTCTGGTTGGAGTGGCTAGGTATTTAAACCTTAGGACACACAGTCCCGGACACCCAGTCCTGAACACACAATTCAGGACACCAAGTCCTCACCGTATTCTCCTTGAGCTAAGGTCACTTAGTCCTCGCCCAATCACTCTGGTAAGTCTTCAAGGTAGACTCCGAAACCTTCACAGACTTCGTTCACTGGCAATCCACAAAGTCTCTTGGATGCTCTGAATGCGACGCCTAACCGTCTGGAGGATTCACAGTCCTCAAGTGTAATAAGTCTTCAGATCACGCAGACACGAAGACTTAAGTGATGCCCAATTTACTCTGGCTCTGGGTGGTTAGGGCTTTTCTCCTCACTAGGAATTTTCTCTCAAAGGCTTCAAGGTGGGTTGCTCTCAAACGACAAAAGCCGTGCACTGAAATCTGAGCAGCCAACCGTTTATGGTTGTGGGGGTGGGCTATTTATAGCCACTTGGCAACCCAACCTGATTTGTCCGAAATGACCCTGGGTCACTAAGGAACTGACACGTGTCTCAACGGTCAGATTTCAAACTCACATGGTAACTTTGCTTTGGCTACAAGCAAAGCTGACTTGTCCGGCTCTGGACAAGATTCGCTCTCATTGTCTTTGCTCGAAGACATAGGTTTTTTGATTTAGGCATCACTTCAGTCATTCTGACTGGTTCTCCTAGACCCCACTTAACAGTTTGGTGGTTCCTTTGACTCAACACAAAAGAAAAAGAACTACAAAAGATCTAAGTCTTCGAGCTCCATAGGCTTCATAACGTGTCTTCTTTTGTCATAGTCTTCAATGTGAATATCTTCATATACCACCTTTGTCTTCAATGTCTTCATACAATTTTAGGGGTGATCTTTGGTAGTAAAACCGAATCAATGAGGGACTTCTACCTATGTTTTCCTGCAATTCTCACAAACACATTAGTCCCTCAACTAGGTTTGTCGTCAATACTCCAAAACCAACTAGGGGTGGCACTAGATGCACTTACAATCGATTTCGGTCGAGTCGAGTTTGTTTTGCCGCCCACCGTGTATGAATGGGGAATGGAGGGAGAAATAGAGGTCTTTCGGATGAGCTTGAATCAAATGAGTTTTGCCGCCCATGTTTGACGCCCACCATGTCGGAATGGGCTCAGAGGCGATTGTGTCACGTCTAATTGAAGTTACTAACCTACCCCTATTTAGAGCAGTGGAAATCGGGCCGATGGATTGTCTGTGTAATGGGTAGACAGTAATTTCCATCTCCCAAACACTTGGCTTCGGGCAGCCGACGTGGGAGTGTACATTTTGCTGCTTCTTTCGAATTTTGGGACAATAAGCATCCACGTTTACCCTGGCAACTAAATTCGAATCCATTTTGTATTCCTATATGAATCTTTATAAATCATTCTATGTGTTTTTATATATCTTCAAAAGGACGACAAAGATGTATTCCAATGTCATATATGAATATGGTTTACAAATGCCGATACTCAAATTCAGAAACTAGAATCCAGTTTAAGGTGAATTCGAATATTTGGAACACTTCATGTCCAACTCAAATGTCACACGCAGCATAATGTGTACTCCCATTTAGATATGTACACAAGCGATGTTTCAAGATTCAAATACCGAGTCAATCAACCAAGAATGTACAGAACTAACAGACATATAAACACTTATAGAGTATATGGATCAATAATATCAACTAACATATATAAGCCAGGCCGTTGTACTTTTTTTTGGCTACAACAACATCCTTTTTTAGCGAGCATCTTGGCCCTTTCCGATGCGTGCCACTTATGGTCCATCTATACTACTCCCTCCGTTCCGAATTACTTTTCGCAGGTATGGATGTATCTAGATGTACTTTAGTTCTAGATACATCCATTTATTCGACGAGTAATTTGGAACGGAGGGAGTACTACTACTGCTGAATGCACATTCAGCCCGATTGGCATATTTGTAGGTCTGGCATAGCAATCCAAATGAAATGTCTCCGAGTCTTATCAATTAATAAAGACTTGTGCTCAAATAAAATTACAAACCAAAAAACAAAAAAACAACTATTACATGATCTCTAAAACAAATGGTTTGATTGATTACATGAATAGACAACACAAAGGTTATTCAACTATGGAAAGAACATTTCACCTATGATTTACCAAGTAGGAATTTAATTTCTTTTTTTCCTTCAGGACCTTAACAATCTGGTCAGTCTCAGCTTGCTTCGTTTTGAAATCCACCAAATATTTAATGGTTGTCTTGAGTACTGCTTGTGATTGTGCTGTTTGCTTCCTCAACATGTCAACTTCATCTCTATGTGTAGAAGCAGAATCTCTTTCTACCACTAGTTTAGCCTCTAGAGCATCAGCAATTGGCAATTCATAATGCACGATTGGGCCAGTGCCACTGCTGTGGGATGATGCAACATCCATGGGGACCTCGCTCTTTGATCTTGGGCTAACCTGTTTTGCCATTAAAGTTCCGATTGGATTCAGAAAAGTTGAAGTTAGCAAAACATCTCAACTGGGAGATATAACAGCAAACCAGTTAAACAAACAAGGAATTAAAGAGTTTCAATTGGATGCTGAAAAGTAGTTATTAACATCATTGTAACCCGCTGTTGCAGCAGCAAAGCAGTTAAACAAACAAGTAGATATTTAAGTTAAGGCAAACAGGTAATTCTTCATAGTAAGTATTGAACACATAGATAGGTGCAGTCTACAATATGATTAACAGGCTGTGCCATTATGTAACCAGTAGCAACTAAATTAAGCCAAGCAACGTAATTGAACAATTTTGCAATAAGTGGCTAACTAAAATTCCGAGAAGCAGGTAACTGAACTTACGCTAGTTCTTTGTACAGGCACACTACAACTTCTTTTTCGCATACAACGTTGTATGAAGGAGTCCATGGCATCAATTGCTTGGATACGCAGTCCCAGTACTTCCTTCTTCCCACACTGCATGGGTAAGTCGAATGGTTAATCTGGTAAGATGGTGCGTCCTTGATATGTTATATGAGGACGTGTAGTCAGACTAGTTGTAGCCAAACACATCACACTGGCTTCTACTGTATATTTCATGTGATTACTTTTGACATATCGAGATCTAAGCAATCTACAATAGGATGAAAAGACTGACATCCTTCACATTATTGGCGAACTCAGTTCATAGAAACAAGCATTTCAACCATTCTGTGGGTTAATCAAAAGCGCCACTGGAATATTTTTCACTATCCAATCATACACGCAAAAGGGGCGACGCCACCATAGGGGCTGGTATGGGCGGCCGCCTCAGGTGGCTGGAAAGTGTGCACCTTGTTTGAGTCGTCCAGGTTGGCCCATGCTAGTTTTGTTCGTCCCAACGCATGAGCAGGCAATGTAAAAAATGAAGAAAAATGTTTCAATTTGGATGGATCAATAACATAAGTGCAAGGCAGGCCCTATAGCAGGCTCACGACCCAAACGAGCGCCTCCCATATCGATCGACAGCAGGAAAAATCCCAATTCATTCGCTCCAGCCTCCAATCTGGTTCGCTCCTAACCTAGCCGCCGCTGGACAGACCGACACAGCACTTCCTCGCGCCCTCGTTGGAGGGCGGTCGCCGGGCTTCAAGCGAATGGAAGGACAAGAAGATGAAGATCCAACCCTGGGTGTAGCTTGCGTGGGAGGCAGCGGCGGCAACACGGGCATGGCATCGAGCTTGCGCAAACGGACAGTCACAACTTGCAAGATTAGCATGCGCAACGAGCAGGTACATCACATCCCTAATTATATCTAATTCAACTCTTCAATTTCTGGCTAATAGTTAAACCTGACGGTGTTGTAAAACTGCTTGTATGTAGGGAATCTATGAGAAAATGAAACCAATTTCTACTTATTTTATAACTCCCCCAATCAATACTGAACTAACTGAATCTGATGTATCTAATCAAGGTTCCGGTGCAAACATACAAGCTCATGTTGTTCTTGAGCCTGAAGTGTCTAATGAACAGACTGCTAATGAAGGATTTGATGCAAACATTTTACATGCTCCTAGTGATGAACATATAGTGTCTAATGAGGGATCTAATGCAAGCATTTTGCAAGCTCATTGAAGGATTTAGTGTCTAATGATGATCTACTATGTTGAGAGAGATAGAGATTTGCAGGCACTGATGACAAGCAAATTATAGTGCATTTTCATAGCTTGAGGAAACGTCGAGGCCATCTACCAGAAAGTCCCCGTATCATGACAACATAGCATAAATACTTTTCTAATCTGTTGTTTGAAACTATTGGCATACTTGTGTAGGATAGATATATTGATATGCAGTTTGCGCACTGGTTATACGTGCAATTACACTTCGATATTTTCTGCCAGAGAACGAATAATTCAAGCAGGTACAGACCATGTTTGTAGTCCTTGTACACCATGTTGCATTTTGTGTTTTTTGGTGCTTGCATCATTTAGTGTTTATAATCTGAACTACTTTGGATCATTAGCTAGTTTTCAAAGTGCATGTAGCTTCACATTTCTCAAGTTATGTTGATTTCTGGAGTGCAAGTGCCTTCGTATTTTTTAAGTTAAATGTTCGTCCCTGGTAACTTGAATTCATGGATCAGCCACTACATACAAATCATACACGAATGCCAGTATGAATTAAATGAAATGCAGGGACTTACACTAGCTCGTTGTACAGGCTCACTGCAGCTCTGCTTGCGCTTGGGATGTTCCATGTACAAGTCCATGTTACCACTTGCTTGGATGTGCAGGCCTTGTGCTCCTTGCATCCACCTTTGCATTTTTGACACGGCGAATGGTTGATCAAATAAGAGGAATCGACCTTGATGTTGTACCGGAGGACAAATACTTACAAGGTTATACGGGTGTGCAGGATGTGTACCAGATCCCGTAGTGCCATCATGTTCGCTAAAAAATGGATTTTCTTGTTTCAGATGATATCTCCAGAAGAAATAAGAGTTAAAGTCAGAGTTGCATAGGCGTGTAAGCTAAGAGAGCAGTGAAAGGATATCCAAACATCGTCGGAACAGTGCACAAGGGAGTGATGTGTGGATACCTAGTTCGGGCCGGTGTTTGGGCATGCTCGCCTAGCTAGAGTGCGGGTCACTTCGGAGCCGTTGAGGGTGATGCGCTGGTGTTGGCTGTCCGTGCACGGATGCAGATCTTGAGTGGCAGCGGAGCGCTACGATGCGGTGGACGAGACCGTTGGTGCAGCCCCAACGGCCTCGGGGGGGTGGAGGTGCGACGATGTGCTCGGTGAAGTAGCCCCGGTGAGCTGGGAGACGGCGTCGGTGAAGTGCACCTGATGCGGTGGAACTCGGTGTCTGTGAGGCACGTCTGTTGCGGCAGCCGACGTTGTCGGTGGACCACCCGGTGCGGTGGACGAGGGCGTAGATGAGGTAGCTCCGGTGCGGTGGTGAAGCGCGACCGTCGTCTTCGTCGTCGTTGTCCGGCACATAGTTGGATAATGGTGGGGAATGAGACGAGACGAGGAGCGATTCGAGGGTTGGTGGCGAATTAGGGATTTGAGCAATCTGGGCGTGGAAGGGGACGGTGGAGAAGAGAGATTTTGGAGGGCTGGAATTGGGGCCGCCAGATATTTCAATCCGAAACGTGGAAGCGCGAACTTATATTGTCGTCGTCCTTTTTTTGGGGGGAGGGGGGTGGGTGGCTGGGTGCTATGCGTCCGTCCGACACACACGACCACCCCGACAGGACTATGCTTCGGTGCCTTAAGGCACCTTCCTTTGTGTTCATGACATGTGGGCCCAACAGGTGGCTGGCCCACATGTCAGTGACCCAAAGGCAGTTGCCTTTAAGGCACCGAAGCAGCGTCCACCCCGACACGATCCTGGTCTGCCTGGTGCGCCTACATTTGAGAATGCGAACGAATCTTCTTTCATTTACAAATGAATCTGTATGTATTACCATGCCCGTGTTTTCCTTGCAATAATTAGTCATTCAAAATGAGATACTCCATCCGTTCACTTTTGTAAGTTGTTTCAGACAACTTAAAATGAATTGTTTTGCACATTGTCTGAAATGTCTTCAAGGTCTTATAAAACTGAACAGAGGGAGTACTATAAATTAATTAATGAGGAGTTATTTGAAAAAAAATTGAAATGGTACCCATGATAACGTGGATCAGAGTGTGTGTCACATAATTAGTTATTTGAATTAGAGTGTGTGTCACGTAGTTAGTTATTTGAATTAGAGTGTGTGTCACGTAGCGATCTCCAATTCTAACGTGGATTTCGCATTTCACTGTATCCATGCTACTTTTTTAATACAAATTCATATGTATATGATGAACACCATGGTAGTGAGAAAACTTTTGGATGGACTCAAACATATGACCTACAAAATAGCACAACAAACTGAGTCAATGTCAACTTTTCGAAACTTAGTATGGCACGAATTCGAAATAATTACCCGTATGTCTGGTCCTCGGTTCAAATCTTACGATGTACACCGAATTGAAACATAGATATTAAGTCTCGTACTATGTACATTCAAATGTTGTTTTTAGCCCCCCCCCCGCACAAACGCTACATACTTCCTGCATCGGTCAATCTTCCTCTCCTAACCACCTTAGGAAGCTATCGGTTTCCAACACACGTTCATTCTTTCTCTCCATGTTTCGATCTCTAAGTCTCTCAACTACACAACCCCTTTTTCCACTCTGTTACCAAATGTATTTACCTCACACACCCGCCATTGCACCCCATGCCGAGCTCTCTCTCCCCCTCTCCCTCTCACCCTCTCGCGCTAAATACATGCATTGCCTATCTAGCCCCCCAACCTCTCGTGCGCACGCACGCATGTTTTATATCTAGGTCACTCCCTCAAGACTGTCTCACTCTTTCTTCCACACGGCGGGCCACAGTCGCTCAATCTCGCTCTCTTTATCTGAGTCTCGTTTAACCTCGTTTTCTTTCACACACAAATGATATATCTCCTTGTTCGGGCCTCGATCGACACACTCTATACTCTCTCACGCAGATTGTCTATCTAGGTCAGTCCATCCAAGCCGCCGCCACTCTTTCGACCTCATGGTGGGCCACGCTCACTCAATCTCTCTCTCTCTCTCTCTCTCCCCGCATGTCTCGATTGACCTCGCTCTTTCTCACACAAAAACAATATATCACCATGTTTGAGCCCAATTCGACCTATTCACATTGTACACTCACTACTAGGAAAAGGCCTACTAGTGGCGCACCAGTTTTGCCTACGAATGGTGCACTACTGGTGTGCCACTAGTACCACGCTACTAGTATTTTTTACTAATGGCGCACCACTGGTGCGCCATTAGTATACCAGATACTAATGGCGCACATGTAGTGCGCCATTAGTATGCCTAGAGGTGCGCCATTACTATCTAACTTAGTAATGGCGCACCACATAGGAGTGCGCCATTAGTAATAATTTTTTTTATTTTTTTCTTAATCTGAGGTCACTATGGCTTAATCTCGGGTCAAATCACACTCTGTGGTCAAAATTCCCGAAAGGTCACCCATCCTCACACTACTCCAGCCCAAGCATGCTTAACTTCAGAGTTCTATCCAACCCCAGCACCAGCTCACTTCACAGGCACTTGTTGATATATCTAGCATATCAATCCTATTAAACCTTGTTGATGTTTAGGACTTTGTTCATGTTCATGAGTGTGATGAAATTTTGAAAAAATATTTCAAACTTCCGTTCATATTATGTATCATATTTTGAAAAAAAATTCCTGAAAAAAATCGAAACTAATTTTTTTCTATTACTAGTGGCACACCTAGCATACGGTGCGCCACTAGTAAGTTTGAATTTTTTTGCCTCCAGATCTTAAAAGCCCCGTAACTTTTTTTGTGTTAGGTTTTTGAGGGTTTTGAAAATGTTTAACGGGGTTCCCCCATGTTAAATTCGGATGTAAATTTTCGCGTAGATGATTTTTCATATAGAAAATTTTTAATCAGAGTTCATATGCAAAAGTTATGCCCATTTTACAAATTCCAGAGAGATTTTACAAATAAAGTCGAAATTCATATTTGTAAATTTTCCAAACAACTAGACCACATATCACATGGGAAACTTATTTTCTTTTATTTTTTTTGACATTTTCATCATTTTCTTTTATTTTTTTAAACTGAAAAGGCGGTTGAAAGTGCAACTATCCCTAGGTGGTTTTGGTAATTCATAACAACATATAGCTCATTGAGCTAATGCTATTCCAAGATGACTATTTCACGAAAGCTCAATGATTGGCATGCCATGGATGTGAAAGTGTAACCCTCAAAATGCTAAGGACAAAGGATTGGCTCAAGCTCAAAAGCCCAAGACTCTTCATTTTATATTTTAGTGATCCAAGATCACATTGAGTCTTTAGGAAAAGCCAATACTATCAAGGAGGGATGAGGTGTTGCTTAATGAGCCTCTTGCTTCATGTGCTTAGTGATATGCTCCAAAACCCTCAACTACTTTCCCATATCCACATATGACCTAAACCCTAAGCCAAACTCGGTCCTACCGATTCTTTCTATCCGGCGCCACTGAGTTTCACTTGTCATAAGCCACTGCCAAACCCTAGCAATTCGGTTCTACCGATAGGGATCTCGGTCTCACCGAGATGGGATTGCAAACTCTCTGTTTCCCTTTCGTAACTTTTCAGTCTCACCGAAAGAGCGAATCGGTCCCACCGAGATTGCAGTGTAAACTCTTTGTTTCCTTTTTGTAACTTTTTCGGTCTCACCGAAAGAGCAAATCGGTCCCACCGAGTTTGCCTGACCAACTCTCTGGTTAGCTTATTACCAAACTCGGTCTCACCGAGTTTGTGTAATCGGTCTCACCGAGATTACGTTATGCCCAAACCCTAACCATATCGGTCCTACCGAGTTGCATGTCAGTCCCACTGAAAATCTCTAACGGTCACTAGGTTTACCTTTTCGGTCCGGCCGAGTTTGTTGATTCGGTCCCACCGAGATTGGAAAACTGTGTGTAACGGTTGGATTTTGTGTGGAGGCTATATATACCCCTCCACCTCCTCTTCATTCGTGGAGAGAGCCATCAGAACACATACACAATTCCAACTCATATGTTCTGAGAGAGAACCACCTACTCATGTGTTGAGACCAAGATATTCCATTCCTACCATATGAATCTTGATCCCTAGCCTTCCCCAAGTTGCTTTCCACTCAAATCTTCTTTCCACAAAATCCAAATCCTATGAGAGAGAGTTGAGTGTTGGGGAGACTATCATTTGAAGCACAAGAGCAAGGAGTTCATCATCAACACACCATTTGTTACTTCTTGGAGAGTGGTGTCTCCTAGATTGGCTAGGTGTCACTTGGGAGCCTCCGACAAGATTGTGGAGTTGAGCCAAGGAGTTTGTAAGGGCAAGGAGATCGCCTACTTCGTGAAGATCTACCGCTAGTGAGGCAAGTCCTTCGTGGGCGATGGCCATGGTGGGATAGACAAGGTTGCTTCTTCGTGGACCCTTCGTGGGTGGTTGCTTCTTCGTGGACCCTTCGTGGGTGGAGCCCTCCGTGGACTCGCGCAACCATTACCCTTCGTGGGTGGAGCCCTCCGTGGACTCGCGCAACCGTTACCCTTCGTGGATTGAAGTCTCCATCAACGTGGATGTAGGATAGCACCACCTATCCGAACCACGGGAAAAACATCCGTGTCTCCAATTGCGTTTGAATTCTCCAAACCCTTCCCTTTACATTCTTGCAAGTTGCATGCTTTACTTCCCGCTGCCAATATACTCTTTGCATGCTTGCTTGAATTGTGTGATGATTGCTTGACTTGTCCTACAATAGCTAAAATCTACCAAGAACTAAAATTGGGAAAAGGTTAAGTTTTTATTTGGTCAAGTAGTCTAATCACCCCCCCTCTAGACATACTTTCGATCCTACAAGTGGTATCAAAGCTTTGGTCTCCATTTGCTTTGATCTCCATAGCTTTTGGTGGTCATAGCCTTGGTTTCACAACCTAGGAGTGTATGGCATCTAGCGAGGGAAATTATCACCACAGAGGTCCTTACTTTGATGGTACTAATTTTGCTAGTTGGAAGCATAAAATGAAAATGCATATTCTTGGACATAACCCCGCCGTTTGGGCTATTGTGTGTGTTGGTTTGCAAGGTGACTTCTTTGATGGGAAAGAACCAAACCGTGAAGCTACCGCGGATGAGTTGAAGATGTTGCAATACAATGCTCAAGCTTGTGATATTCTCTTCAACTGATTATTCCCCGAAGAATTCAACAAAATCAGCCGTCTTGAGAATGCAAAGGAAATTTGGGACACTTTGATTGATATGCACGAAGGTACCAACTCCGTCAAGGAATCCAAGTTGAATGTGCTTCATAGTCAACTTGACAAGTTCAAAATGAAGGATGGTGAAGGTGTCGCTGAAATGTACTCTAGGCTTTCTCTCATCACAAATGAGATTGCCGGCGTAGGAAGTGAAGAGATGACCGATAGATTCATCATCAAGAAGATTCTAAGAGCCTTGGATGGAAAATATGATACCGTGTGCACATTGATCCAAATGATGCCCAATTACAAAGATCTCAAGCCAACGGAGGTGATTGGAAAAATTGTTGCTCATGAGATGTCACTTAAGGATAAAGAGGAACTTCACAACAAATCAAGTGGTGCCTACAAAGCCTCATGTGAAGCCCCTACATCATCAAGTGAGAAACAAAACTTCAATAAAGAATTGAGCTTAATGGTGAAGAACTTCAACAAGTTCTACAAGAGTAGAAGCAAAGATAGAAGCTTCAAGTCAAGGTCCTACAATGACAAAAGATCTTCTAGTCGAGAGCGAAACTGCTACAGTTGTGGAAGACCCGGACACTATTCCAATGAGTGTACGGCTCCCTACAAGAGAAGAGAAGATTCTCCAAAAAGAAGAAGCAAAGAATCACCACCACGAGACAAAAGGAGTAGAGATGATCGTTATGAATGAAGATACTCACGAAGAAGCAAGGATTCGGAAAGGAAGGAAAAATCATCAAGGAGCTACACAAAACGAAGACATCAAGCTCATGTTGGTGAATGGGTATCCGGCTCCGACTCTGACAGCCACTCCGAGAGAAGTTATCACTCTGACTCCGAAGATACTCAAGATGAAGGTGTTGCCGGTCTAGCACTTGTGTCAACCAACTCCTACGACATATTTGACTCACCAAATGAAGGAATTGGAAGATGCTTCATGGCCAAAGGTCCTAAGGTAACACACCCCGAGTATGTTGATTTCAATTGTGATGAAGATGACTTGTTAGGTGATGATTTGCTTGTTGACAACTCTAGTGATGAATACTATGATGAAACGTCAATTAATCATGCTAATCAAGATAAAACGAATGACAATGATAAGGAGAAGATTGAGGCTCTAACTAAAGAACTAAACACTCTTAAGTTAGCTCATGAAACTATCTTCGAAGATCATCGAGAACTTTTAAGAGCTCATGAGAAATTACGCTTTGAAAAGCTCAATCTTGAGCAAGAGCATGAGTTCTTAAAAGCAATCAATGATGATCTCCGCAAGAAAAGTTCTTCTTACATTGCCAAGTGTTTACTCTTATCCACTTACATGCCACAAGTCAAGTCTAGTAACAAGAACAAGAAAGATTCTTCCTCTAGCAGTAACAATGATCATGCTAAATCCAATATTGTTGCTTCTAGTGGTTCTCTTGATTCCACTAATGATTCTCTTAGCCAAGTTACACTTGAGCAAGAAAATAGCTTATTGAAGGGAATTATAGAGAAAGGAGTGTACGAAAGCCTTGCCAGGAGTAAGCAATTTGAGGAAGTTGTGCGCAAGCAAGGAATGCACCGGAAGAATCAAGGTGTTGGTTTTGAACGAAAGTTCAATGCCAATGGAGTTGAGTGGGAAGAAGATCAATACCCCAAGACAAAGTTTGTTCCTCAACAAGAGAAGTATGATACTTCTTTCAAGGCGACACAAGCTCAAGATGATCTTCCACCACAAGACTACAAGCAAAAAGGCAAGGACAAGCTTCAAGAGGAAATTGATGCATTTGAAGAAGCTCCTAAGACCTTAGTCAAGTGGATTCCCAAGACTACTTCAAGTTCCACTTCATCAAGTACGACTACAACTCCAAGGATTCCCATCAAGATGGTGTGGATCCAAAAGAAGAAGAACTAGAGAGTTCTTGAGGGTGACTCCGCCAACATACTTCACTCTTATCATTTTGGCAAGAACAAGTGCAATCAACTTCCACATCTTGCACTAGTTCAAGGAGTCACAAACCCTCTTGTTGGTAAGACAAGGGACAAGGTAACCTAAAAGTTTTCATGGACATCATCTTGTGTGTGCATCACTCTATGTCTATGGATATCCTTGTTTGTTCCTTGTGAGACTAACCCATGTAGGTATTGAAAGTGCAATTCACTCAAATGGATAGATCCAAGTGATCTACATCAACATTGAGCATCCACATCTTCAACATCTACATGAAGTCATCATCGACAAAAACCGAGGTTAGTTCATCCCTCTAAGGGGGGATATCACATCTAGGGGGAGCTTTACTCTAAGACTTGAGCTAAAGCA
Source organism: Triticum urartu (assembly GCF_003073215.2). NCBI lineage: Eukaryota > Viridiplantae > Streptophyta > Magnoliopsida > Poales > Poaceae > Triticum > Triticum urartu. The sequence continues at coordinate 219,446,825 of NC_053025.1, forward strand.
ACTCTAAAGATGTGAACACAACAATGCTTTATGTAAAAGTGGTAACGCCACTTGAGCTTAAACGATGAGTATGACCTATGATCAAGTGTTCTCACTTGACTCCTAAGTCAATATACTCATATATAGATGACCTTGTCATCGCAAATTGCTTGATAGATGCTAGAATTGGTTGTGCATGCCTTGTCACATATTTTATTTGCCATCTTATTGTGTGAGCATGCTGGTTGCATATTTTACTCATTCGAGGACATCCACTTGTTGTTTTGATTGTTTGGTTTTATTTCCTTTTGCCAAGTGGATGGACAAGAATGCCTAAGAACCTCCTCTAGCTATCTATGCTTTTCTCGTCTCAAACACTATTCATGCTACATCACAAAATTTGATCAAGTCAGATTCAAACCACTCCGTGTGAGGAGCGCTCGGAGTCCCCGATTCGTCATAGACTTAAACTTCCAAAACCTCTTTATGATTCTCAGTCTGACCGATACCCTACTTTCGGTCCTACCGAGATCATTAAGTTGATCTAGGTTTTCGATCTCGGTGCAACCGATTTGAACCATTCGGTCACACCGAGTTGCAACAACTGTATACAGTTTTGCATCTCGGTGCCACCGAGTTGTTCCACTCGGTCACACCGACAGGGTTGGGCTATATATAGTCACGGGCAAAAATTTGGAAATTTCACCGAACCCCTTCGCCCGCGCGATAGCCTGCTCTGCCAACTTGGTCTCCGGATCGTCTCCTTGCCGCCAGCCGCCTCCAGTCGCTGGTCTCCGTCGCCGTCAATGGAAATTCAACCCCGCCGTTGCCGCCATAGCGAGTCTCCGCCGAACTAGGGTATGGACTCGATCTTTGTGCTATTCCGCAATCCGATTCTTAGCACATTGTGATCATCATGATTCTTGCCACGTTTGTTAAACTTCTATCCAGTCAATGAACTCGTAGATTAGGTTTAATTCGAAAATTTTAGGGTTAGGTTTCCGCCGAAACCATCTCGGACCCACCGAGTTGAAAAACTCGGTCCCACCGATTTGGCTTATGCCATTGCACAAGTGAGACTCGGTCTGACCAAGAATTACTTATCGGTGTGACCGATTTTGGAACTCTGTGAAACCCTAGTAGTCTCGGTGCCACCGAACTGTGACTCGGTCTGACCGAGTTCACTAGTTTAGGTGCCAAAACTGCTTCGGTATCACCGAGTTTAGAAATCGGTAGATCCGAGATGCTTTCAGTGGGAAACTAAAACTAAGTTTTTGAATTATTCTTTTGCAAAAATCTCTGCATTTTGTGATGCTTATCCACTCTATCTCATCTATAACCTATTCACAGGGTCAGCAGTCAGAGTTTGCATCATGTCAGACCAAAGTGATAGCCAGAACTTGTCAGAGCAGCAAGTGCAGATGAGTGAGGGCACTAGTCCCTCAAGTTCCTCAGATGATGGCAGCAGGAGCACCCCTAGCAATCTGTCTAAAGCTGCCACAAGACAGAGAAAGAAGAGAACCTCAGACTCAGAAGATGAGGATTATGTGGCAGAAGAGGAAGCAACTTCCAAGAGAGTTGAGCCAGCATAGGGCATAAAACCAGGGATGAAGGTCAAAAGGCCAGCAGGCAGGCAGCCTATGTCAAAGGCCAGAGCTTCAACTGAGAAGCCCACTCCCATTGAGCCAGTTGCTGCTGAAGGCAAGAAGAGGAAAGAAAGGGTGAAGAAACCTGTAGCCAGAGTGCTTGGCAAGGCTTCCATCATGGAAGATGAGGAGGAAGAAGAAGAGGTAGCTGCACCAGCACCTAAGGCACCCAAGCTGATGGGTGATGCCATAAGAATAGGGGCAGCTGCTTCCAAGGCCAAGCCAGCTCCAAAGCCAAAGCCAAAGAGGAACACAAGAAGCATCCCAGCTACTGAGAAGAACAAGGCCCCAGTGCCTGAAGCTGCAGAAGAAGAAGAAGAGAATGTTCTTAGAAAGCTCAAGCCCAAGATCCCAGACCACAACGATGCTCATCCTGTGGCTGAGGACATGAAACTCAGGAGAGATTCAGGGCTCCGGAAGTGGAGAGACGCTGACCCGTATGCTTCAAGGAGAAGGACTGCAGTTGACTACAGGTTTCACACCAAGGAGCAGCAAGACTTTTATGAGACAGTGCTGCTAGACAAGAAGCCAATTGTCTGTGGTATGAGATGGGTTGATTGGCAATACATCAAGGACAACGAAGAGTACCACCCTGGAGTGCAGGACAGCTTCAAGGCATGTGGAGTAGAGGACTTTGTTGGGCAGAAGCTCACAAAGTGGAACGAGGAACTCATCATGCAGTTCTACTCCACAGCCCATTTCTATCCAGATGGCAGGATTGTATGGATGTCAGAGGGTACGAGGTACCAGTCTACAGTTGCTGAATGGGCTCAGCTGATTAATGCCCCAGAAGAGCATGACGATGACTTGGACATTTATGCCAAGAAGAAGATGGACCACAACTCAATGTCAAACATGTACAAGATGAAACACAGTTGACGGGTGACCTTGACGAGCGGCGACCGAGGGAATTGAACCGTGCTCGGCACGTTAGGTAACATTGTCTAGTTACTAAAGCATCCCTCCGTTGTTCATCGGTAGTCATTATGGACCAGTGACATGAGGGGAATTTCCTAGGGCTGGAATTCTGGCCGCCAGATATTTCGACTTGAAACACTGAGGCTCAACTGGTTGGGGTTGCCTAATGTGCGTACTACGCACGCCACCGAAGGACACGAGCTCGGTTTTTTTAGGATCAACACGAGCCAAGGTCTGGCTGGTACACCGTTGGGTCCTACCATTCGAGAATACGAAAGGAACCTTTTAAATTGCCGAACGAATCTATGTGTATTACAATACCCGTACTTTCCTTGCAAATACTAATCTCAACATGGTAATTGATTTATGACGAGTTGTTGAATTAGAGTGAGTTTGTGATATAGTGATCTCAACGTGGATTTCACATTTCATGGTATCGCTAGTAAGTTTTCCAACGCAAATTCAAATTTAAAAGATGAACAATATGGAGTCGAGAAAACTTTCTATGTATCAAGCATATGACCACACACACACACACAGACACACACGCATGAACACAACAACAATCCAATAAGTATAGTGCATCTATTTTTCCAAACCATGCATGTATGACACGAATTCAAAAATACTTCTCTATTCCTAAATATTAGTCTTTTAGAGAGTTCAACAAGTGACTACATATGGAGCAAAATGAGTGAATCTAGACTATAAAATATGTCTATATACATCCGTATGTGCCGGTCCATTTGAAGCCTCTGAAAAGACTAATATTTAGGAACAAAGGGAGTAAAATGTAAGACATCCATGGTCCTCAATTCATTATTTAAAACGAACATGAAACTGAAACATGAATATTAAGTCTAGTACTACAGTACATGCAAATGTTGTGTTTAGGCGGAGGTACGATTGTCGGGTGTCAACCCCTCGACCTTAGATAAAATTGTGGAGCTCTGTTTAGGGTTGTTTAGATTATATTTGTCCCCACCCTCCCAACCACCGATTGGTTGTGCACCCCCACCCCTCCTCCCCGGGAGAATATCATGTGCCCCCATACCTTAGATGCTATATGCCGATACGAGTTGCTTGGAGCTTGTAGATCTGAGATATAGCAGCTCACATGATGTAACATCCCAAATTTTCAATTTCGAATGTTATACACTAGATCATCATGCATAACATATTTTCTTGCATCTTGGCCGATCCTAGAAATTTCACGCAACTCGAGGACCTCCGGAGAGAGTTGGAGATTTCGTTATTTTCATATTTGAGAGTTTCTCAAATTTTGAAAAGAGGATCGTTTGATTTATTTGTTTTATCTTCAATAAATTTTCCGGTGTCAAAATATGAGAGAGGGAATAATATGACTTTCCCAAAATTTAGGAAAATGAAGATTTAATAAATAGATCAATTTTTGTTTGCCGGAGTTTTATTTGCATTTTATTTGGATAGGGAAAAATGCGCGTTTTCGAAAATTGCATTTTAGGTCCGGAGAAAAGTTCATTTTGTTCGGCTCATTTTTAGGAGTCGGGGAAAATTTACTTTAGATTTTTCGGAGTTCGTTTAGATCCTCTTTTTGTTTTTTTCTCTGCGCGCTGAACCGTTTATATAAAAAAAACTGGAGCAGGCCGGCCAGGCCAAGGCCCAGCCGGGCCAAAGGCCACCGCGCCCCAGGCCACCGCGCGCCTAGCACCAGGCGCCAGGGAGCCGGCGCCGCCGCCTCTTGCTCTACGAATCCTTTTAGGATTCTAGGGTAGCCCTTGCCCCTTTTTCTTTAGTTTCGTTATTCCTAGTCCTACTCCGTATATTCTTTCCTATTCCTAGTCTAATTCCTTGCCCTCTACCCCAAGTAAACCCCTCCCCTCCCCAATATAAATACCCAAGCACCCCCCCCTCTAAACATCAAATCAAAGCCCCTCTCCTCCACACCGCACCTTGCCACCCCACGCCGCACCGCCACCCCACACCCGCGCCGCCGCCGCACCTTGCCGCCGCCGCCCCACGCCCACGCCGCCGGAGCCCCTCGCCGGAGGTAGCCCCACGCTACATCTATTCTTTTTCTCGGATCGTTTTCTTCTAATCGTTCCGATTCTTTTCTTCTCTAAACCGTTCCGGTTTTCTAGATCGGTTTTTCGTTCGGTTTTTCCTCTCCGAAACCCTAGATCGGATTCGTTTTCTTCTCCGATTTAGTTGTCTTTGGACCGTTCGCCGGACCCTTCGTCCTAACGAACGTGATCACCGGATTTTTCTAGGTTAACGACGTCCGTTCGTTTAACCGTTCTTCTTTTTCTTTTCGTCGGATTTATTCCGCGATCGCGATCTTAGATCCGATCTTCTTTCTAGTTTTTCTGTTCGCTCGTTTATCGGAATCAGGTGATTCAAGCGCCTGGAGTTTCGTCTCGAAACCGCCGTTCCATCTAATCAACTTGAACAAGCTTTTGCCCCGATAAAAATTTGACCTAGTTTCAACTTGCTAGAACCGAGTTGTTTTCTTCCGCCATTTGTTTTCCGTTTCTTTGTTCGGTTCGTTCTTTCTTTGCAACCGGAGTTCTTAAATTGAACTTTCTGGTTGGTTCTCTTGTTCGAGTTTTACCTGTGCATTAGATGAGTACTTATTGTATGCTTGTTGTTTGTCTGCGATAGATTACCCGGATTGCGCCGCTTGTTACTTCGAAACCCTAGGACTCGCGGATCATCAGCAAGGCAAGTAACACTTTGATCATACCTTTTCTACAACCCATGTTTTATTGAATTAGACCAATCCTCACACATTGCATGATTAGGATCTAATTAAATTGTGGGATGGGAAGTAGATGAGGTAGTACCTATTACCTGTATTATTATGAAACCTTTGGGAGTTACTTCTACGTTTGCTTATTATTATGCCATGCTATGCTAGTAGACGTGGATTGGGTGAGTGATATCCATTACAGATGTGAGTTGATAATATTAAAAGGTTTATCTAAGGTGGCAACTTAAACACACATCTGGGTGGATTGAGGCACCTGATGTCTATTAGGACTTGCCTATTTTTTTTGGACCGCCACCCAGGCTCAAAGGGATCATAAGATCTTTCATGCTAGAAACTTCCGTGTGCAGCCACAAGCCATTATGGGCTCTGGCATAGTTGACTAAGTTGTGCGAACTCTTACGGGGTGGACTAGCAGATGTAGGGGTTGTAGGTGGTACGGTCTACCCCACATGTAAGGTGCTAGCGCTTCTGAAAGACTGTGTCTCGGTCATCCGTTTTCTCAAACACCATGTAGTGCGAGAAAACAAACGGAGGCGATCGAGTCTTGTGGGGAAAAGTGCGCAAACCTCTGCAGAGTGTATAAACTAATCATGATTAGCCGTGTCCCCGGTTATGGACAACTTGAGTATCTAGTACTTGAATATCATTGTGAATCTCGACATGTTACTTCTAATTAATGTTGTTGGGTTTTTAATTATTTTTAATTGGGATTGAGAATTCTGTCAACCATTCTCAATGTTTCACAACCACCATGATAGTTAAATAAATTTATTCCTTTGCAGTAGGGAAAAATTGGCTTTACGCAAAACTGTAACCATAGAGCTTTCCACCAGCCATATGTGCATATAGTATAGCTGTTTCATTCCATTATTCTCTATGTGTTACATTGCCAGCATATTCCATGTGCTGACCCGTTTTCGGGCTGCAACGTTAATGTTGCAGACTTTTCAGACGACGATTGAGGTGCGTTTAGGTCATGGCCCTATACTCAGTGATGCCGCTGGAGTTGATGGACCCATTTATCTTCCAAGTCTTCCGCTGTTATTTTTATTATATGGCCTTAAGCCATATTCAGTGTAATAAGTTCTTTTTGAGCCATCGATGTAATAAGTGTGTGATTGCAACTCTGCTATAAAACCTCGATGTACTGTGTGGTGTCAGCATTACTGATCCAGGGATGACACCATAGCACAGTAGACGTGATCCATTCGGGTCAGGTCGCTACAGAGATGGTATCAGAGCACACGCTAACTGTAGGACACGACCACTAAGTTAAAGCCATAGATCACTATTCTCTCCTCATTTTCTAACTCCTCATCTTTTCTACTCTATTAGGATGACGAACGTGAAGATTAAGTACGCTCAACCGGATGACGGCACACCATTTGGATTTCACCTGAAGGAAGTCACCAAGTACCTGAACATTGGATTACCAAGCTTCACGGGAACCTTCAACGCCACTCTGCCTGAAGAGGAGCGCTGGAAGATTCAAGCTCACGTTCCGGGAAGAACATTCGCGCCAATCACGAAACCCATAGATAGTGTTTTCAATGCACCAACCTGGAGTCTAGGAAGGAGCATGGCAGCCCATATCACCATAGGACGCATTGGAGAAGTTTATCAAGAAGACCTCAAGGACACTATCTACCAGATTTGCGGACGCCGAGATGAACAATGGGAGTTAGTCAGCACCAAGAAGGATAGATCCATTGCAGCATTCATCCAGGAGTTAAACCAGCACATTCGACGCCACGAGAACCAGATGTGCAATGATATGATAGAGTTGAAGAATGCGAAGGCAAGGATCATCGAGCTAGAAGGAGAACTGAAGTCTACACGCAAGGACTACATGGACGAGATCGTAGCTCTAGCAAGGCACAATTGCGATCTTAAGCAGGAGACTGAAGAACTCAAGAGCAAGTTAGCATCCCAGGAGGACGACGAGTACGTCACCTGTCCGGACAACTACATCATCATCGACGACACCGATTCGGATCCAAGTGAACCCGACTTTGAAGACGAAGCTGGAGCAGATATCATGGAGTCTTCCACCGGTTCAAATTTCTAGATGACCGCCAGATAGTAGTAGTATTTTCCCCATGTAAACATTATAGTCGAGCACTTTTGCGATAGTTTTAGACCGATTGTAAGCCCTTGTTTGATTGATTGAAGTGATTTTGTGTGCATTTGCCTCATGTGCATATGGGTAGTGTATTCCCTTTAGACCCCTCTATTCTTAATTCTCGTCTTCTCTAAACCCTCAGATGCCTCCAAGATGTGACAATGGATTTCCACCGGAGCTCACTCAGTTGATCCAGCAGCAGAATCAATTGATGCAGATGTTAGTTCAGAACCAACAGAACAACAACAACCCACCACCACCACCACCTGTTGACCACTTAGCCCGTTTCCTTAGGCTGAACCCGCCGGTGTTTTCCAGTAGCACCGAGCCAATAGTAGCAGACGATTGGCTCCGTAAGATAGGAAGGGAGTTGACCACTGCAGGATGCACAGATGGTGAGAAAGTGAAGTTTGCCGCACACCAGCTTGACGGACCCGCGGCAGCATGGTGGGAGAATTTCACAGCCACTTACCCAGTTGACACTGTCACATGGGATCAGTTTCAGCAAGCTTTCCGCACTGCCCATGTTTCAGCAGGAGCTATGGCCATAAAGAAGCGTGAGTTTCGCAACTTACGCCAAGGAGGAAGGACTATTGGCCAGTATGTGGAGGAGTTTGGTAAGCTGGCCCGTTATGCCCCAGATGACGTTGCTACGGATGCAGCTAAGCAGGAGAAGTTTCTGGAAGGACTGAATGATGAACTAAGCATGCAGTTGATGGTAGCGAGTTTCAACAACTACCAGGAGTTGGTAGATCGTGCCATCATGATCGAAGGGAAGCAACAGCAGATTGAGAACCGTAAGAGGAAGTATGGACAGGGGAAGTATAACTCTGGAGCCCAGCAGAAGCCCCGTTTTACCCCTAAACCGGGATTTCAGTTTCAGCACACCCATGGAGGAGGTAGCACGCACAACCATAATGGCCACAAGAATGGTAATGGGAATGGAGGAAGCAATGGACAGAACCGCACCATCCCATCGACCCCAACCAAGAGAGATCTGAGTAATGTCACTTGTTTCAAGTGTTCGAAGACCGGACATTATGCCAATGAATGTCCTGAAGGCCAGAATGGAAATGGCAATGGAAGCTCTGGGAAGAAGCCAAACCCTTTCAATAGGGGACAGGTGAACCATGTTAATGTGGAGGAGGTCGAAGATCAGCCCGATGCGGTAATCGGTAAGTTTTTGGTTAAGTCATTTACTGCACTTGTTCTTTTTGACACTGGTGCATCGCATTCATACATATCAAGGGGATTTGTGGATAAGTATAACCTGCCAACCCAAGCCCTTAGGTCACCCATGTTAGTAAGCTCACCAGGAGCAGAGTTTATGGCTACACAATGGTGTGATCGGTTACCATTAAGGATTGGTAACTATGTGTTTCCCTCAGACCTAATAGTATTGGAATCTCAAGGATTGAATGTGATATTAGGCATGGATTGGTTATCAAAGTATGAAGGGAATATTGAGTGTGCTAGTAAGTCAATTTTGCTTACTACACCAGAAGGGAGAAGGATCAAGTATGTATCCCGGCATGTACCAAAAAGGACACAAGTGAATTGCCTAACAGGAGTTGTGCAAGAAGAAGTACCAGTGGTAAAGGATTTTCCTGATGTATTTCCTAAGGAATTTCCAGGCATGCCACCGGATAGAGACATTGAGTTTTTGATTGAGTTATTGCCAGGCACAGGCCCAATATCGAAGCGACCATATAGGATGCCAGCAAAGGATTTGGTGGAAATTAAGAATCAGATTAAGGAGTTATTGGATAAAGGTTACATTCGCCCAAGTTCTTCACCTTGGGGATCACCCGTACTTCTAGTGGAAAAGAAGGATGGATCATTAAGGATGGTTGTAGATTATCGGGGATTGAATGAAGTAACCATCAAGAACAAGTACCCACTGCCGATGATTAATGATCTGTTTGATCGATTGCAAGGAGCTAAAGTGTTTTCCAAGATCGATTTGCGATCAGGGTACCATCAATTGAAGATTCGAGAGCAGGACATACCTAAGACAGCATTTACCACGAGATACGGATTGTATGAGTATACCGTTATGTCATTTGGATTGACTAACGCACCTACCTATTTTATGAACCTGATGAACAAAGTGTTTATGGAGTTTTTGGATAAGTTCGTCGTAGTGTTCATCGATGACATTTTGGTTTATTCAAAGAATGAAGAGGAACATAAGGAACATTTGCGTTTGGTTTTGGAGAAACTAAGGGAACATCAGTTATATGCCAAATTTAGCAAATGTGAGTTTTGGTTGAAGGAAGTAGGATTCCTCGGACACGTTATATCCGGAGAAGGTATATCAGTTGACCCCACAAAGGTTGAGACCGTAACCGAATGGGAAGCACCAACAACAGTTGGAGAGATCCGGAGTTTTCTTGGACTCGCAGGATACTACCGGAGATTTATTGAGAATTTTTCAAAGATTGCGAAGCCTATGACGGAATTGTTGAAGAAGGATACTAAGTTCAAATGGACTGAGGAGTGTGAGGCTAGTTTTCAGGAGTTGAAGAAACGATTGGTTACCTCACCAGTGTTGATATTACCAGATCAGACCAAGGATTATGAGGTGTATTGCGACGCTTCACGTCGAGGACTTGGAGCGGTGCTTATGCAGGAAGGAAGAGTTGTTTCATATGCTTCACGACAACTGAAGCCTCATGAGTTGAATTATGCCACGCATCATTTGGAGTTAGCAGCCGTAGTGCATGCATTGAAGACGTGGAGACATTTCCTCATTGGAAATCATTGTGAGGTGTACACGGATCATAAGAGTTTGAAGTACATTTTCACGTAGAAGGAGTTGAACCTCCGACAGAGGAGATGGTTGGAGCTCATCAAGGATTATGACATGAGATTGCATTACCATCCCGGAAAGGCTAATGTAGTAGCTGACGCATTGAGCCGTAAGAGCCATGTCAATACGATAATGACGGGGAAAATACCCAAGGAGTTAGCAGAAAACCTTCGTGAACTATGTTTGGAAATAGTTCCGAGAGGCTATGTAGCCGCATTGGAGATTCAATCAACATTGATGGATAAGATCAGAGAAGCTCAGAAATCTAACAAAGAGATTGCTGCTATAAAGGAGAAACTTAGCAAAGGAAAAGCAAAGGGATTTCGTGAGGATGAGCACGATACCCTATGGTTTGAGGACCGTGTTTATGTGCCCAATGACCCAGAGATCAGGAAGTTGATTTTGCAGGAGGCACATGATTCACCGTATTCGATTCACCCAGGGAATACCAAGATGTATTTGGATTTGAAAGAAACATTCTGGTGGACTGGAATGAAGAAGGATATTGCAGCATATGTGGCAGTTTGTGACGTATGTCAAAGAGTAAAGGCAGAGCATCAGAAGCCGGCAGGATTGTTACAACCATTGCCGATACCCGAATGGAAGTGGGATAAGATAGGCATGGATTTTATCACAAGACTACCCAGGACGAAAGCAGGGTATGACTCGATATGGGTAGTAGTTGATCGTTTGACGAAGGTAGCACATTTCATTCCAGTTAAGACCACTTACACCAGTACTAAGTTGGCAAAGATATACATGACTAGGATCATTTGTTTGCATGGAGTTCCGAGGAGTATCGTATCAGATAGAGGAACCCAATTTACCTCAATGTTTTGGAATCAGTTGCATGAAACTTTGGGAACCAAACTAGAGTTCAGCACAGCTTTTCATCCGCAGACAGATGGACAGACCGAGAGAGTCAATCAGATTTTGGAAGATATGCTGAGAGCTTGTGCACTAGATTATGGATCTAGTTGGGACGATAACTTGCCGTATGCGGAGTTTTCTTATAACAACAGTTATCAAACCAGTTTGAAGATGGCACCTTTCGAAGCTTTATACGGAAGGAGGTGCAGGACACCGTTGTCATGGAACGAGGTTGGAGACCGACAATTCTTTGGACCAGATTTGATTAAGGAGTCTGAACGGAAAGTTAAGTTGATTCGCGATAGGCTCAAGGTAGCCCAGTCCAGGCAGAAGAGCTACGCAGATTCTGAACGCAAGGAGATAGTTTACGAAACCGGAGACAGAGTTTATCTTCGAGTATCCCCACTTCGAGGAGTTGAGCGCTTTGGAGTTAAGGGAAAATTAGCACCGCATTTCGTTGGACCGTTTAAGATCTTGAAATGTATGGGAGAAGTCGCGTATAAGTTGGAATTTCCAGAGGGACTGTCAGGAGTTCATGATGTATTTCATGTTTCTCAGTTGAAGAGATGTCACGCCGAGATGGCGGAGGTACCGCTAAGAGATACCGTGCCGCTTGAAGCGATTCGGTTGAAGGACGACTTAACATATGAGGAGAAGCCAGTCAAGATTCTCGATTATGCCAGCAGAGTTACCCGCAGCAAGGTTATCAAGTTTTGCAATGTTTAGTGGAACCACCATTCAGAGGATGAAGCCACCTGGGAGAGAGAAGAAGATTTTCTCAAAGACCACCCTCACCTATTTTCTAGCCAACCCGAATCTCGAGGGCGAGATTCATCTTAAGGGGGGTAGGTTTGTAACATCCCAAATTTTCAATTTGGAATGTTATACACTAGATCATCATGCATAACATATTTTCTTGCATCTTGGCCGATCCTAGAAATTTCACGCAACTCAAGGACCTCCGGAGAGAGTTGGAGATTTCGTTATTTTCATATTTGAGAGTTTCTCAAATTTTGAAAAGAGGATCGTTTGATTTATTTGTTTTATCTTCAATAAATTTTCCGGTGTCAAAATATGAGAGAGGGAATAATATGACTTTCCCAAAATTTAGGAAAATGAAGATTTAATAAATAGATCAATTTTTGTTTGTCGGAGTTTTATTTGCATTTTATTTGGATAGGGAAAAATGCGCGTTTTTGAAAAATTGCATTTTAGGTCCGGAGAAAAGTTCATTTTGTTCGGCTCATTTTTAGGAGTCGGGGAAAATTTACTTTAGATTTTTCGGAGTTCGTTTAGATCTCTTTTTGTTTTTTTCTCTCCGCGATGAACCGTTTATATATAAAAAAACTGGAGCAGGCCGGCCAGGCCAAGGCCCAGCCGGGCCAAAGGCCACCGCGCGCCTAGCGCCAGGCGCCAGGGAGCCGGCGCCACCGCCTCTTGCTCTACGAATCCTTTTAGGATTCTAGGGTAGCCCTTGCCCCTTTTTCCTTTGTTTCGTTATTCCTAGTCCTACTCCGTATATTCTTTCCTATTCCTAGTCTAATTCCTTGCCCTCTACCCCAAGTAAACCCCTTCCCTCCCCAATATAAATACCCAAGCACCCCCCCTCTAAACATCAAATCAAAGCCCCTCTCCTCCACACCGCACCTTGCCACCCCACGCCGCACCGCCACCCCACACCCGCGCCGCCGCCGCACCTTGCCGCTGCCGCCCCACGACCACGCCGCCGGAGCCCCTCGCGGGAGACCTCGTCAGAGGTAGCCCTGCGCTACATCTATTCTTTTTCTCGGATCGTTTTCTTCTAATCGTTCCGATTCTTTTCTTCTCTAAACCGTTCCTGTTTTCTAGATCGGTTTTTCGTTTGGTTTTTCCTCTCCGAAACCCTAGATCGGATTCGTTTTCTTCTCCGATTTAGTTGTCTTTGGACCGTTCGCCGGACCGTGCGTCCTAACGAATGTGATCACCGGATTTTTCTAGGTTAACGACGTCCGTTCGTTTAACCGTTCTTCTTTTTCTTTTCGACGGATTTATTCCGCCATCGCGATCTTAGATCCGATCTTCTTTCTAGTTTTTCTTTTCGCTCGTTTATCGGAATCAGGTGATTCAAGCGCCTGGAGTTTCGTCTCAAAACCGCCGTTCCGTCTAATCAACTTGAACAAGCTTTTGCCCCGATAAAAATTTGACCTAGTTTCAACTTGCTTGAACCGAGTTGTTTTCTTCCGCCGTTTGTTTTCCGTTTCTTTGTTCGGTTCGTTCTTTCTTTGCAACCGGAGTTCTTAAATTGAACTTTCTGGTTCGTTCTCTTGTTCGAGTTTTACCTGTGCATTAGATGAGTACTTATTGTATGCTTGTTGTTTGTCTGCGATAGATTACCCGGATTGCGCCGCTTGTTACTTCGAAACCCTAGGACTCGCGGATCATCAGCAAGGCAAGTAACACTTTGATCATACCTTTTCTACAACCCATGTTTTATTGCATTAGACCAATCCTCACACATTGCATGATTAGGATCTAATTAAATTGTGGGATGGGAAGTAGATGAGGTAGTACCTATTACCTGTATTATTATGTGAAACCTTTGGAGTTTACTTCTACGTTTGCTTATTATGCATGCTATGCTAGTAGACGTGGATTGGGTGAGTGATATCCATGACAGATGTGAGTTTGAATAATTTTAATGGTTATCTAAGGTGGCAACTTAAACACACATCTGGGTGGATTGAGGCACCTGATGTCTATCAGGACTTGCCTATTTTTTTGGACCGCCACCCAGGCTCAAAGGGATCATAAGATCTTTCATGCTAGAAACTTCCGTGTGCAGCCACAAGCCATTATGGGCTCTGGCATAGTTGACTAAGTTGTGCGAACTCTTACGGGGTGGACTAGCAGATGTAGGGGTTGTAGGTGGTACGGTCTACCCCACATGTAAGGTGCTAGCGCTTCTGAAAGACTATGTCTCGGTCATCCGTTTCTCAAACACCATGTAGTGCGAGAACAACGGAGGCGATCGAGTCTTGTGGGGAAAAGTGCGCAAACCTCTGCAGAGTGTACAAACTAATCATGATTAGCCGTGTCCCCTCTTATGGACAACTTGAGTATCTAGTACTTGAATATCATTGTAAATCTCGACATGTTACTTCTAATTAATGTTGTTTGGGTTTTTAATTATTTTTAATTGGGATTGAGAATGCTGTCAACCATTCTCAATGTTTCACAACCACCATGATAGTTAAATAAATTTATTCCTTTGCAGGAGGGAAAAATTGGCTTTACGCAAAACTGTAACCATAGAGCTTTCCACTAGCCATATGTGCATATAGTATAGCTGTTTCATTCCATTATTCTCTATGTGTTACATTGCCAGCATATTCCATGTGCTGACCCATTTTCGGGCTGCAACGTTAATGTTGCAGACTTTTCAGACGATGATTGAGGTGCATTTAGGTCGTGGCCCTATACTCAGTGATGCCGCTGGAGTTGATGGACCCATTTATCTTCCAAGTCTTCCGCTTTTATTTTTATTATATGGCCTTAAGCCATATTTAGTGTAATAAGTTCTTTTTGAGCCATCGATGTAATAAGTGTGTGATTGCAACTCTGCTATAAAACCTCGATGTACTGTGTGGTGTCAGCATTCCTGATCCAGGGATGACACCGTAGCACAGTAGACGTGATCCATTCGGGTCAAGTCGCTACACATGATGTGTCTTAATATTTTTGCAGGAAACCTTGATGATTTTGAGAATTGCACACAATTTGTACAAAAACTACTTAGATGCCCTTTGATCCCATATCCAACGACCTCGAAGCTCGTATCACCGTAGCATCTAAGATGAAGGAGGACATCATATTCTCCTGTATGTAAGAATATCATGTGCTACCACACCTTAGATGCTTTGGTGATACAAGCTCTTCGGAGGCATTGGATTTGTGACCCAACACCTCCTCGGTGGTTCAAATGGTTTTTTGCAGAAAAGCACCAAAAGAGTTCGGCCACTGCTTACAAGCACAAAGACTGCTCAGATGCCATTGGATCTCAGATCAAATGACCTCCAAGCTCGTATCACCGTAGCATCGAAGCTGCGATAGCACCTTATGTTTTCTCGCATGGGAGAGTATGAGGTGCTCCTGCACCGTAGATTCTATGGTGATACGAGTTCAGTGAGATCTAACGGCCCACAGTAGGAGGTTTGAATGTTTTTGCAATATACGGCTGATAGAGTTTGGGAAATGCGCATGAATTGCAAGTACTACGCATGTGCCATCTGATCACTAATCATACGACCTAGATGCTCATATCACTGTAGCGGGTAATTAAGCTACGGGGAGCACCTAATATGAGCACCGGGGAGCCGTTGGATCGAAGATGCAGCGGCACACACGAGGCCTGGATGTTTTATTTGCAAAAAAACCTTTGGAGAGTTTGGAAATTGCGCATAATTACAAAGACTACTCCCAAGCCATTGGATCTCACTTCCAACGGTGTAAAAACTCATATCACCATAGTATCTAAGCTGCGGGGTGGATGTGATATTCTATGCCGTTGTCATTTTTGTTCATAAACTTGCAAAATATGTGTAACTCGTGCCGTTACTTGTCTAACCGCGCCAAGTGTTTGTTCAAAAAAACCATCCTTCAGTGAAATATCAGAACAACAAACGGGGGTCCCACTTGTCATTAATCAAATTTGGACCTAAAACTAACAAATATGAAAGACGAGATTCGAACTGGCAACCTGGACTACAAAGTGTAAGTCGATAGCCTGAAAAAAAGAACGGTTGTTGGCTTTGTCCCATAACTTGATTTTATACAGTAGTGCGTTGAGTAGAGTAGAGGGAGTGCCTCGTCAACACGTGCATGACCGTTGTCTCACTTACTGGTGGGTCTCAGGTCTGTGATCTCAATCTCTCTTCTCTCCATCGTCTAACCTTTGCACGGGCACACACGAAGAGCGGCGCTAGCTTGCGGTGGTGTTATTACAACTAAAAAAAGCTTGGAAAATAGAAGAATCGCCTAGAACAAGAGACGTTGTGGCTGGTCGAGACGGAGCTAACCACATCTATCCTCCGTGCCATGTTTGCATGATGAAGTTGTGTGGCTAGTGGGGTGTTTTCGACCGACTGGCTGGGTCCCGAGGTCGAACCATAGGTACTACGTCTGATACAGTATATTTTTACACGCACATTTTTCCTTCGTGCCGAAACATGGCACACCCTACCGCGCGGTTTCGGGGTCCTCCCGGGTGGTGCACGCATATATTCTTCCTGATGTGGGACGCCCTACCGCGCGTTTTCTGGGTCCTCCTCGGTTGTAGCGCCGAAGCAAGTAAATGAGTCGTCAAATCATGAAAGACCACCTTTCCCGCCGAGTACATCAGTGAAGCACGGTGGCTAGCTAGTTGGGCTAGTTCGACCGATTAGCTAGGCCACCGCCACATTTGTTTTTTCACCCCTTTTTTATCTACTTGCCGGCAGGTAAATTTAAATATCCACCGCGACATTGCTCTGGTGTTTAGTTGTGGCAGGATTTTTAATTTTTTGATTGACGGGAGCAGGCGCGGCAGGATTTTTAATTTTTTGATTGACGGGAGCAGGCATGGCAGTAATTAGTCACGATGACTCCGCCTGTAAAAACCCACTCCTCCCTGATGTGAGAAGTCATCGACTGATGTTTTTCTATGGTGAAAACCAAAAGATTCCCCGCTCCCTCCGCCTTCCCGTAGATTGCATTGCCTTTCAGCCGTTTCGCCCCCTTTGCTTCCTCTCCCCATTGCTTCTACCTAGTGCCATGGCAGCGCAGCAGATCATAGAGTCCGAGGTGAGGGTCCTAACATAGGAGCTCCATGCCAAGGATGCGGAGCTCAGGGCCAAGGACGTGGAGCTCCATGAGCTCAAGGAGGAGAGGAGTGTCATGCTCCTCCGTTATGTGCGGGAGTTCACGGAGCTTCAAAAGCGACATGCGTCCACCACAAAGATGCTCGAGGCGTCGGCAGCGTTGCTGCAGAAAGCGGGAGATACGATAGGTCGTCAGGGGAGCCGGCTATTGCGCGAGCGGGCCGATCGTGACGAGGTCTAGGATCGCCTCAGCCACTTGGTGAACCAAGTTGCCACGCATGTGTTGCGGCTGCGCGATGCCTACCGTTGTGCCAACGCGACAATGCCGGCCGTTGGGCCAAACCTGTTCGACCACCCGGTCGACTTCAACGAGATGCGGCTTCCTGACCTGGTCTCCTTCTTCACATATATCTCCAAGGAGCTGAGCCGTCTCCGCGCGATGGTGGGGGCTGAGCTGGACAAGGAGGGGTTGCGGGCTGCCGTCGCCGTTGCCGGGCGAATCCTTTCAGGGCTCCGTCACTGGAATCCATTCGTGCCATTGGACGCCGTCTTTGACGAGCTGGCTCCCGTCGACCGGGAGCGGGCTCTACGGGCGGTTGCACCCTACATCACCAATGTCGTGCGCCTCGAGAAGCAGAGGGACTTCGGTGCTGTTTAGGCGCCCTCTGCATGGGCTTGTCCATGTCTCGGCGCAACATGACCGTTGGATCAAACTCAGACGGTGCAGATCAGTCACTGTAGCATAAAGCGTGTGGGTGTGTTTGGTTGCATTCTCATCTCAATATAGTTGTTTCCTCTTCGTGTATTTTTGTCAACCTACTAGTGTGGACTCATGCACCCTTCATGCACTCTGCCAAACACCCAAAAGTGGGTCGATAAGGGAACTTTTGCTCCCATCCCATGCACCCTTCATACACCCTGCCTAACACTATTCATGCTTCATATGGTTCATGTTTCGTGGAGTACTGTAGCACCGTACTCTCCGTGCGCTGTGGACCTAGTTCTGTTAACATTGATCTCATCGTTCATTCTTGACCGGACAGTCGAAAATGCGGTACTATGTTACATATAGGAGTAGTTGACATGCGCACAACATCATTTGTTATTGTCATATATTACTACACTAGCAACAAGATTGTGTAGTACTGACGTATGAACCACTGCACATGCCTAGTAGTAGGAGCACTGTGTATGTTCAAGTGGCTGCCGTGTTTCACACTCCTCCATCGTAAGAGTGGAAATGCTTGCTATAATCATTTTTTTCTTCAGAAAAACAGTGGACACGCTCTACTGTGCGGATCCTCCTCCAGCCATGCACTAAATTACTCACTTTCGCCGACGTGTGGGACAGCCAGCACCTGGGTCCACCAGCCATGCACTAAATTACTCCGTAGTAGATTGACGGTAGACTACCCCGATCGAACCGACGCAGTAATGCCCAATGAGCCGTCAAATCACAAAACCCCCTCCTTTCTAGCATTAAGTTGGACGAACGAAGCAACCATCATTTCACTCTTCTCTCTCAGCTTCCTCTCTTGAAGAAAACCCCCACTCGCTTCGCTTCTCCCTCCTCTCGTTCCTCCTTTCACTCTTCTCTCTCTCAGCTTCCTCTCTTGGATGGACGCCGGAGCACCGGCCGATGTGATGTCTATGGCTCTGGCCAAAACCTCGAGGCTCATGGTATGAAGAAGCGCAAGCACCCCACCGAGACTACCGCAGACAAGCTCAAAGCCATCGCCCTGTCCAAGCCCCCCCTCTCTGGGATCCCTCATTAAGCAAGTCCAGGTAATGTCTCTTGTTGACAATCTTTTTCTCAATCTTGATCGTGTTTTTTCATCTAACACGCAGTACTAGTACTGGTAGTACAACTTTCTGGGTGATCTTGCATGTGATTTTAGTGTGCCAAATGACGGTTCTAAATTCCTCTTTTCACCAAAACATGCGAGAGGTTGACACTGATTTCTTATAGACTACTTTCAACTACTCCCTCTGCCCCAAATTTCATGTCTTAGATTTGTCTAGATACGGATGTATCTAATACTAAAATGTGACTTGATACATCCGTATCTAGACAAATCTAAGACAAGAATTTTGGGACGGAGGGAGTACTTTATGAACATCAATGCTACCTTTTAAGAGGGTATATTTGCCTCAGTAACTTGTGTTATGGATATTGCATGTAATCCCTCTGCTCTCATGCCTTTGAAGACATGTTCTAGTGTCTTTGTTCACTCATTTCTGTGCGTATATGTAGTCATATATGGAGTATAATATCAAAAATGATCTTATATTTCTGAACGGAGGTAGTAATAAAATATGGTTTCTGGTTGAATTAGAACCAGGTCCACGGTGGAGATGAAGTTCTCAAAGTCATGCCGTGTGAACTGGAAGACCTGATGATAGGTTCTACTGCTAAACTATCCAGCTAATGTGTCCTTGTCGCCACGTGTCTTGAACTAGTGTTTTCCTGTAGCATTGTTGTCAGGCGTGTTCTCGAGGCTGTACTTGACCACAACAATTTCCTGGCTATGCCTTCGATTACGAATGGTGTGGTTCTTGTAAAGCTTCCCAACAAATCTGATGCGGCCTATCTTCATCATCATGTTTATGAGTGGAAAGACCACTCTGTTAGGTTCTCCACGGTTGACAAGATGGTGATGGTGCATGTAGACATCTCACACAAAGTCCATGGCCTACTCAGTTATGCGGGGTTCATCCCGTAGGTCGGTGGCAAGAAATAGTTTGTAGAGTTTAGTTAGTGCAACTTTGCTTGTCTGTAGTAAGTACTATTGTTCAGTACTTGATTTGTGTTTGTGAACCCTGTATCGTTTATTAGTACTGCCACTTTTGGTGTGTGGTCAGTCCTGAGAACGGTCTATGTTAATGTCTGTCCACTCAATTCAGTCTGTATATTTTGAAGTATCCAGATCATATTTTTTGTGAGGACGGTTTATCAATTATGGTTACACTCCAATATCTGTATGCATTGCAGGGTTTATCGCACCCACCAGGATTTCCAGTCCCATGGATGTTCGGTCCATATGATTTGTCACGACCTTTGGACTGTCCTGCTTGTGGGAGTAGGCAGGGCCCCTGCATGCCACACGTAGTTGGATGATCAATCTTCTGTTTAGTACTTCAACATAGTGATTTCCTGGTAAGGATTCACTCGTGTCACATCAATTGAATCTTATTGATTTACTGTCTAAATCTTATTGATTTAATGTCATGTTTTCTTTCTTTTCCTGCAATTTTACGATGCAGGTTTTGCCATGTGACATTCATCACAGAATAAACCGTTTGGTTTGCTCTACGATGGCTATTTTTGCAGGTTTCACTTCTTATGTCGTCTCAGTAATGAAGGCACTGTCCATCACTTATATTACTGAAAAAAATTGGATCGGTCTGTTGCCTGAGTACAAGCTGAATCCCTATGATGAACTGCAGTTTGGTTTAACAAAAACGCCACAATTAGTCCTTCTCGCGTTTAAAAGAAATGAAGAAAAAAACTAGATCACAGTCATGGATCCTAGTCAAGTTAGGAAGCTGATCATAGCAGACCAGACACGATCGCCGCTGTCTCGCACAGATCGAGCACCGGCGGTTGCTCTAACACTGACAGCGGCAGCAGCTCAGTCTGATCCAGCTGAGGATTGGGCACCGACCACATCAGCGGATCAGTCTGATCTACCGGAGGATCGGGCATCGACACCGGCACCAGCTCTACAAGGAGCACCATCTCCGGCAGCAGCAGCGGCTTCGGCACCTGCACCAACACTTGCACTTGCATCTGCTCCGGCCCGTGCAGTTGCACCGGCAACAGACTGGGCTGCAGTTCGCACTTCATATACCAAAGTCCTTATAAAAACCGACATATCCACCTTCTTGGTAAGCATTGGCCGCCCAAGTGCTTCGTTCTTTTTTCTTTCCATGTTGTTTCACATGATTCACTGTGTTGATCTAACTGTTTGGGTATGTCTTCTTGTTTGTAAACAGAGAATTCCTAGAGCAACGAGGGAGTCGTTCAACAATCCGGGCGACCGCGGCCAAGTTTCTCTTACCATGCGCAACCTTGGTGTGAATGAACCTGCTCAATATACCGTAAGTACAAAGGATGGTCGCATGATGATTGATGCTAAAGGATGGTCAAGGTTCAAATCTAAGTCATATCTTGCGGTAGGAGATGATGTCAAAATCGAACTTTCTCGGCAAGGAGAGCTCGTCCAAATCAACTTTGAAATTCTTCAGTAGAAGCACACAACTGTTGAACTGATCTATCCTCCGAGAGATTTAGATGTAATAATCTGGCATGGTGAAACAAGCGTCCTGTGTGAATAAGTAGTACGACAGTATTATTTATCACATGGTATATCATTGATAGAATTGTAACTCTGATTGCTGGTTAGGAATTGACATTCGATTTCATTCCAACAGCTGTCATGCTTTATTCAATTTTGTGTATTCGCCTTGCGACAGCATCTAAAACCAGTGCTGTACCGATCGCTTGCAATATGAAAAGCGCTGAGGTAGAACACATGGGCCCCCAAACATTAAGGGTCGGCCTGCGGCCCAAAGTCCAGAACCGTGAGCCTATCTAAGTATTATATTCTTAGCTGAACCCCCATATAAAAAGCTGAACCCCCATAATGCCCGTGCGTTGCAGAGGGAGTATATTTCTCGGCAAGGTGAGCATGTGATATAAAAGATTTGTATATTTCTTTACAGAGGGAGTATCTCTCTGTCAAAAAATATATTTATGAGTAACTAGTTACTCCTGTCTTTCTACTTCCTTTCGCTGATATGTGGGGCAACCGGCAACAGGGTCCACGTGCCATATGCACAAATTATAGTGCACAACTTCATGGTAGACACACCCCGGTCGTAGTACCGCGGTAATGCCTAATGAGCCGTCAAATCACAACCCCCCCTTTCCAGCTTTAGCAGTAAGCTGGAGGGACGAAGCGGCAATATTTCACTGGGCCTGAATCCCCTTCTCCCTCGTCTGCTTGTTCAGAGAAAACCCCCTCTCGGCTATTGCATATGGTTTTCTCATGGAGAACCAGGTACGAAGTCTTCATCCATCTCCGATAAATCCAAGTCCCTTGATCACAGGTAATCCTAGGATGGCAGCCGCCGCAGTTGATGCATTTTTCTTCCTACTGAATCTAGTGTGTTTCATTTGCAGTGCCCAAAGTGCGAGTACCCTACAAGTTTCTGCGCCCTCGGCGAGATGCCACACTTGTTCCTTCTCATCCTAACACAGCATTTTGAAACACGCACAATATGTTCCTAGAATCCTCTTTTCTATCCGGGAGGGTGGGGTTTTTTTGAACATGCTGTGTTCTCATATTATTTTTCCTGCAGTGTATTATTTGCTCTGCCAGAACACATTTACTCAAGATGCTCGGCCTTGCCATAACTGAATACACTAGTTTAATGGTCACAGTGAAGACAAGCCATGGATATAAGTTCTGAGTTGGGTTCATGAACCAAGAAGATCGCTGCTTTTTATATGGCCAAACTTGGATAAACTTTCTCAAGTGTTACAGACTGAAAGTTGGCGCACGAATGTTGATGGAAATAGCAAAACCTGGTCTCATCTTCACTGCGATCTTCCACCCCAACGTCATTCCAATTGTTCATCCATGTTAGTTTTGTATCTGGTTCTTGCTTGTTGCCTCGATTACTTCTTAATCCACCTATTCTGTCTAACTAATCACAATTTAACTTTAGAAGTAGCAATGAATCTCTCACGAAGATGCTACTTCTAACTAATATTTTCTTATAATTGGTGGCACGTGTAGGTTTTTCCAGAGTTAAGCAGTCTGCTCGTTTGTTACTCTGTAATAACTCGGCTGTTACTAATGGCACTGAAGTTTACTGGATCGACATCCACAAGTTTTCTACACTTTATTGATCGTCTTGAGGTCCTTGTGGGGCGTTTCAATGGTGGAAGGCCACGTGGGATATGTGTGCCACTACTGCACTCGTTGAACAGGTCCAACTGTGCCACTACTGCACGTGTAGGTTTTCTGTTATATATGTTGTTCATAAACTATTGCTTATACACAGTTTTACAGTTGTGATCTTCTTAAAACAGGAACTGCCGAGTTCTATTGTTCCTATACAGATGCCTGACCATGGTCGGGTCAGACTTGCGCTTGGTCACAACATGATGTTTATGTTGACCTACTCAATTCCCCTTGGAGGCGAAAAGATACTTATTCATGGGTGGTCTCAAGTAATGAAGGCCCGTCCATCTTGGAGAATAGGACAGAAGATTATGTTAATGATTTTCCATGGATCTAAAGCGAATATCCTGTTTATTGACCACGTTGCGAGATGAAGCCGCTTTTAGAATGTTGTGGATGCGCGGGGTGGCGCCTGGGCCTTGTCCTGGGGCTTGGCGGCCTCACCCTTGGTTAACTGTAGGCAAAGTAGCACTGTTCGAGGGGTGCTTTGTACGGTTGAACCTGTATAAGTACTCATACTGCTTTCAGCTTTGGTTGTTAAGTGCCCCTGCTGGTTTCAGTTAAGGTTGTTAAGTACTCTTGCTGCTTTTACAGTCTATCATGTTTCTTCAGTCCTGTCTTCCTCCAGCCGCCAAAACCAAGCCAGCGCCGGCAGGGCCGCCTGCTTCCGCCTCCCACGGCTGGCTGCACCTCAGCACACGCATCACCGCCCCACCGTCTCCAAAATCGTTAACGCCGACGTCCTCCGCACGCTTTGGTGCGCTTGCCGCAGCACCGCCCTCTCGCGTTGTCAACATGGTCAACAAACAACAGGAATCGGCAGAAGTACGCGGAGAGGATGACAGTAGGGGCCCACCACGTCAGCGTATGGAAAAATAAAATGCTTCCTCCTAGTGTTTTCCTGACATCTGGGACCCACGACATTGTGAGCGTATATAGTCAATAGACAAGAGAACAACACAAGATCGGCTGACACCTGGGACGTAGCTACTCGAGCAGTATATTTTTTGTTTGGTATGGTTGAGACAGAGTAGGGTTTGAACTGGGCTGTGGCCCATCTAGCCCAGGCTTATATTTTATGTTCACCATGTGACCAGTCCAGCTATTTTTTCTTTATGAAAATGAGCCCAGTTTATTTTTTCTGAAGAATACCCAATCAAGGCCTACTTATTTTTCTACGCCCTGATGGGCTGCAACTCTTTCAAGACGCCTGCAAATCTTGAAAGTAATATGAAATGGGTTGTAAATATAAAAATAGATGACAAATTGGCAATTACTTTATAATTTCTGATTTTTTTTCACATTTTCAGATTCCTATTTCATTGGGCATTAACCCAATTTAAATATATATTCAAAGTACTTTAAATCTGGCTCGACATTTGGGTATTAAAAATAGTTTGGAACCCACAGAAATATGCGAAATTAGCCCTGACGAACCAAAAAAAACGACTGCAATAAATTGCATAAGAAGTTGCCATGAGCTATATATAAATTATTAAAAAAAGAGGGAGTGGTCTGACTTGTGGGCCTGTTTAGTTGATGCGCATGCAAGATTTTTTTTATTATATATGTCAACAAACGATTCAAGCAGATGTAACCGTTGGATGTCAATCCAACGGCAGTCGTGTTTCTTCAATCTCTGATCTTCTTGCTCCAGCCGCCAAAGCAGCGCCGGCGGGACCGCCTATTCCCACCTCCCGTGGCCGGCTGTGCTGCCGCGCATGCCTCAATGCCCCCTACTACTCCCACCGCTGGGCAGGGCATCCCTCTACTCACCCACACTCCCTGTTATTCTGCGGCGACGATAGCCTCACACCGCAGCCAAACCGGTGAACCCTCATACTCCTCTCCGCGCGGGCTTCCACTGCTGCTTCTTCCCCGGCTCCGCATCATCCCCTTCCTAGGCGTCGCCGTCGTCCACCGCCGTGGTGCTCTCGGTGCGGTGTGGTCAATGTGGTCAATGACCGACTTCCATCAGAAGAGTACTGTACGTGGAGAGGCTGACAGCTAGGTCCACGGCAGCCGCAAGGAAGTGCCTCCTTATTACGCGGAAAATAATTATTCCTCCACCTGACTACAGGGACCCACCAGACGGGCTACCAGTATTTCATGAAAAAAACCGTTTCCCCCTGACTGCTGGGACCCACAAGACGGGCCACCGTATTTCGTGAAAAAAACGTTCCCCCCACTGTCAGCTCGGACCCACCGGAAGTGCCTCCTTATTACGCAAAAAATGAATACCCCCCTGCTATCTGGGACCCACCTTGGTGGGATGCTGACTTGTGGGCCTACTAAGTTGACAGGGACGGAGGCCAGTGTCAACTTTAGTCAATATATGAACGATTCTAGCTCCAGTGACCGTACGATGTCCATCCAACGGCCATAGTGCTTCTTCAACCTCTGGTCTTCTTGCTCCAGCCGCCCAAAGCAGCACTAGTCATGCCGCCTGCTCCTGCCGCCCGTGGCCGGCTGTGATGCCGCAGAGGCCTCACCGCCCCTACTACTCCTACCGCTGGCCAGGCCATCTCTCTATGCACCGACACCCCCTATTATTCTGCAGCGACGGAAGCCTCACACTACAGCCGAACGAGTGAACCATCATACTCCTCTACGCGTGGGCATCCACTGCCGCGTCTTCCCCGGCTCTGCGTCGTCCCCTTCCTAGGCCTTGCCATCGTCCATCGCCCTGGTGCTCTTGGCGTGGTGTGGTCAACGTGGTCAAGGAATGGCTTCCATCGGACCTGGACTGTACGTGGAGAGGCTGACAGTTGGGTCCACGGCCGTAGCAAGGAAGTGCCTCCTTATTACGTGCAAAATAATTATTCCTCCACTTGACAGCGGGGATCCACCGGACGGGCCATCGTATTTCGCGAAAAAATGTTTCCCCCTGGCTGCTGGGACCCAACAGCTACATCTTCACACGCAAGGAAGTGCATCCGAAAAAAACGATTCGCCCCCTGACTGTTGGGACCCACCAGCTACATCTTCGCACACAAGGAAGTACGTCCGAAAAAAAACGATTCAGCCCCCTGACTGCTGGGACCCACCAGCTACATCTTCGCATGCAAGGAAGTGCGTTCGGTTAAAAAAACAAAATGATTCCCCCCTGACTGCTGACACCCAGCAGCTACATCTTCGTACGCAAGGAAGTGCGTCCGGGCAAAAAAACGATTCGCCCCCCTGACTGCTGGGACCCACCAGCTACATCTTCGCAGGCAAGGAAGTGCCTGATAGTCGGGACCCACCTGGTCGAAGCGTATGTAGTGTTGTCATTCTGGTCGCGAACGTGTACGTACACATATACTGGTCGATGTAGAGGCGCGCATGTGTCGTAGTAGAGGCGTGTACATGTCATAGTAGAGGCGCGCACGTAGCATGTACACGTACGTACGGCGGCCAGGGTGCAAGAAGGAAAATATGGCCACGTACGTACATATGGGCAGGGTCTCGAACGCCTACTCGCACATACGTATGGCCAGGGCTTGTGTACATGGCTGGGTCGGAACGGAGAAACATCGTCGTCCTCGTGTTCATGGGGAGGCAACGGAATGCGTCGTGTTCATCAGGAGGCAACGAAACACGTGGGAGCCAACCGGCTGGGTCGGAACGGAATGCGTGGTCGTGTTCATCGGGAGGGCTTGGACGGAACATGCGATGGAAACGAGGCCTGGCGTACCGCAGAACGGAGGAAACGGACCTCCTATGGTCGAAACGGGGGTCCTGTTGATCGGGAGGGGTGTGGCGTACCGCAAAACGGAGGAAACGGACTTGTGTTGGAGCGCTATGGTCGAAACGGGGGTCCTGTTCATCGGGAGGGGTGTGGCGTATGGCAAAACGGGACTCCACGGGATACTGTTCATCTCCACCGTCAACCTCCTCCAGCCTCCACGGGCTACCGTCGACCTCCTCCAGCCTCCACGGGCTCATGTTCATCCAGCCTCCACCACGCGCTACTCCACCGGCTACTGTTCAACCACCCCTCTACCGTCTACTGTTCATCTAGCCCTCCACACCACGGGGTCCTGTTCAACCACCCCTCCACGGGCACCCCTCCACCGTCTACTATTCATCCAGCCCTCCACACCACGGGGTCCTGTTCGACCACCCCTCCACGGGCACCCCTCCACCGTCTACTGTTCATCCAGCCCTCCACCACACCACGGGGTCCTGTTCATCCAGAGGCAACGCCATAGCTCACTGTTCATCCAAACCCCCCGCAACGCTCATTGTTCATCCCAGAGGCAGCATCGATCGGCTTTAGTTAGCAGCAGTAGCGAAGGAATCACTTGATCGGGTTCAGTTAACATCCATCGATCGATCGCTCGGGTTCAGTAACGCGTAGCCTGCAGTGCAATCGCTCGGGTTCAGTTAGAGCCCAATGCCTCGCTCGGGTTCAGTTAGAGCCAACGCCTCGCACACACGCGCGTACATGTACGAGAGAAACGCGCATCGCTCGGCCCCCGACGTCCCACCGTAACCGGGAACTCCCTGAAATTTTCCTCCCCCTCGCTTCTACCACGGTTTTTTCCGTCATGGACGGCCCAAAGAATGTCATGCAGCTGCGTCTCCGGCCCGCCCAGGATGAAAAACCCATTTTCTGTCATGATTTTTTTGTCATAGAAGTAGGAGCCCACCACATCTATGATGATACCGGGTTTTGTCACAATTATCGTCATAGAAATGTCATATGTATGACAGAATTTTTTTTGTTCGGCCCAAAATGTCAAGGATATGTCTTTTTTTGTAGTGAGTGTGTCCACGTACCCTCGTAGACTGAAAGCGGAAGCGTTTCGTAACGCGGTTGATGTAGTCGAACGTCTTCGCGATCCAACCGATCCAAGTACCGAACGTATGGCACCTCCGCGTTCAACACACGTTCAGCTCGATGTCGTCCCTCGAGCTCTTGATCCAGTTGAGGGCGAGGGAGAGTTATGTCAGCACGACGGCGTGAAGCTGGTGATGATGAAGTTACCGACGCAAGGCTTCGCCTAAGAACCATGACGATATGACCGAGGTGTGTAACTGTGGAGGGGGGCACCGCACACGGCTAAGAGAAGACTTGGTGTGCCTTTAGGGTGCCCCCTCCCAAGAATATAAAGGGGGGAGGATAGGTGGCCAGCCCTAGGGGGGCGCTCCATGGGGGGAGTCCTACTTGGAGTCCCGGTCCAAGTAGGATTCGGTCCCCCCCTTTCCTAGTCCAAGTAGGAGAAGAAGGGAAGGAGGAAGAGAAGAGAAGGAAGGAGGGGGGCCCCCCTCCCCTTTTCCAATTCGGACTTGGCAAGGGGGCGCGTGCCACCTCTGGCTGGCCCTCTGTCTTATCCACTAAGGCCCATGGTGGCCCATTAACCTCCTTGGGGGGTCCGGTAACCCCCGGTACTCCGAAACTTATCCAAAATGACCTGAACCATTCCGGTGTCCGAATGTAGCCTTCCAATATATTAATATTTATGTCTCGACCATTTCTAGACTCCTCGTCATGACCTTGATCTCATCCGGGACTCCGAACAAACTTCGGTTCATCAAAACACAAAACTCATAATACAAATCGTCATTGAACGTTAGGCGTGCGGACCCTACGGGTTCGAGAACTATGTAGACATGACCGAGACATATCTCCGGTCAATAACCAATATCGGAACCTGGATGCTCATATTGTTTCCTAAATATTCTACGAAGAGCTTTATCGTTCAAACCGCATAACAACATATGTTGTTCCCTTTGTCATTGGTATGTTACTTGCCCGAGATTCGATCGTCGGTATCATCATACCTAGTTCAATCTCATCACTGGCAAGTCTCTTTACTCGTTCCATAATGCATCATCCCATGACTAACTCATTAGTCACATTGCTTGCAAGGCTCATAGTGATGTGCATTACTGAGAGGGCCCAGAGATACCTCTCCGATACATGGAGTGACAAATCCTAATCTCGATCTATGCCAACTCAACAAACACCATTGGAGACACCTGTAGAGCATCTTTATAATCACCCAGTTACGTTGTGACGTTTGATAGCACACAAGGTGTTCCTCCGGTATTCGGGAGTTGCATAATCTCATAGTCTGAGGAACATGTATAAGTCATGAAGAAAGCAATAGCAGAAAAACTAAACGATCATTATGCTAAGCTAACGGATGGGACTTGTCCATCACATCATTCTCTAATGATGTGAGCCCATTCATCAAATGACAACACATGCATATGGCTAGGAAACTTAACCATCTTTGATTAACGCGCTAGTTAAGTAGAGGCATACTAGGGACACTCTATTTGTCTATGTATCCACACATGTACTAAGTTTCCGGTTAATACAATTCTACCATGAATAATAAAAATTTATAATGATATAAGGAAATATAAATAAAAACTTTATTATTGCCTCTAGGGCATATTTCCTTCAATACATATAGGAGACTAATCACGTTTGCTAAGTGTATCGCATGTTTTAGTCCGTGTGAAATCTTTGTGTGTGGATAATGGACCCATTGAAATTTATGTCTCAACAATGGAGAGACAAGAGATATATGGGTGTAGCCCACACTATTAAGAGATAATCGATGGAGTCCAAACTCTTCCTCATGTGAGTGTTGTGCTTTCTTGAGCGATGACTTGGGAGGGTTTTGGCTCACAAAAAGGTAAGCTCTTGATCGTGTTTTGAACTTTTCCTACTCTCACATCACACACATATTCAATACAAAACATCTCTCTCATAGCCTTGGTTTTTTATGTCTAGATCTCATGCTTCACATATATGCATGTCTTAACCAAACCCACACTTCACTAACACACCAAATATCCCGTACATCACCTCTACACCAAATGTCCGATATATACTAGAAATTTAGTCATTAGGTAGTAGTATTGAATCACTAATATTTACCAGACTTCTGATACTCACCGGGTGCCCAGTAGACCAATGGTCCAGCAGATGTGTGGCACACCACCAAATGTCCGCTCTCGCCTTCACAGGGCCGGACTTATTGTCCCCACTGGATGCCCAACAACTAGTTATGCCACCGGATGTCCGATACTTACA
Organism: Triticum urartu; assembly: GCF_003073215.2. Classification (NCBI taxonomy): domain Eukaryota; kingdom Viridiplantae; phylum Streptophyta; class Magnoliopsida; order Poales; family Poaceae; genus Triticum; species Triticum urartu. Next base: position 219,476,763 of record NC_053025.1, read on the forward strand.
GGAAATGTCGCACCACCCTGTCCATAGAGCATGCAATGGGGCCCGGAATTTTAGTGCCTACTGGATGTCCGACAACTACATGAGCCACCGAATGTCTCGTATCCCAGTTCGTTTAACATTGTGTTTTTCTTGTGTCTATGCAACCCAACAACCCCCGGATGTCTGATGATTGCACCAGATGCCCGGTACTTACACGTATTTTTACACACCAATGATGATATTTTGGCCCACACTATATATACCCTTCTCTGACTCTGGGAGAGGGTTTACCACTCACTTTGAAAGAACCATAGAACACTAGGTGCCCCCTCTCACTTCCTCCTACACCAAATCCAAGATCCGAAAGTGATTTGTGAGATTTTTGAGAGGTTTTCTACCAAGTGATAGATCCACTGCTCCACCCTCTCTTAACCAAAGGAATTCGTGATATGAACAAGTCTTCAGCTTTTACCCATCATTCTTGTTACCCTTTTTCATAAAACTATTGGTCTTGTTAACCATCAACACTTGATGCTCCTTCCTGATTTCTACCTCCGCGGCCTTAAGCATTGTGAAGAGCTTGGGAATCGTTTTTGTCATCCCTTGCATATTATAGTTCATCACGAAGCCTTTGTAGCTTGGTGGTAGTGACTGAAGAACTCTGTCAATAACACTCTCAACTGGAAGATCAATTCCTAGCTGAGTCAAGTCGTTATGATACCCAGACATTTTGATTATGTGTTCACTGACAGAACTGTTCTCCTCCATCTTACAACTATAGAACTTGTTGGAGAATTCATATCTCTCAACCCAAGTATTAGCTTGAAATGTCAACTTCAACTCTTGGAACATCTCATATGCCCCGTGGTGTTCAAAATGTCTTTGAAGTCCCAGCTCTAAGCCGTAAAGCATGGCACACTGAACTATTGAGTAGTCATCAGATCGAGCCTACCAGACGTTCATAACATCTGCAGTAGCTCGTCACTAGGTCTATCACCTAGCGGTGCATCAAGGACATAATTCTTCTATGCAACAATGAGGATAATCCTCAAGTTACAGACCTAGTCCATGTAGTTGCTACCATCATATTTCAACTTAGCTTTCTCTAGGAACGCATTAAAATTCAAGGGAACGGTAGCACGGGCCATTGATCTACAACATAGATATGCAAAAACTATTAAGACTAAGTTCATGATAAATTAAGTTCAACTCATAAAATTACTAATGAATTCCCACTTAAATTAACATCCCTCAAGTTATTTAAGTGATACATGATCCAAATCAACTAACCCATGTCCGATCATCACCTGAGATGGGGTAGTCATCAATGGTGAACATCTCTATGTCGATCATATCTACTATATGAGTCATGTTCGACCTTTCGGTCTCTAGTGTTCCGAGACCATGTTTGTACATGCTAGGCTCGTCAAGTTTAACCCAAGTATTCTGCATGTGCAAAACTGTCTTACACCTATTGTATGTGAACGTAGAGTCTATCACACCCGATCATCATGAGGTTCTTCGAAACGAGGAATTGTAGCGACACGACCCGAATGGATCGAAGTCTCTGTGCTTAAGTGTCATCCCTGGATCGGTATTGCTGACACACACAGTACTCGAGGATTTATAGCAGAGTTCAATCACACACTTATTACATCGTGTGTCTCATAAGGAGAACTTATTACAATAATATGGCTGAAGACCATCTAAATAAGATAACCGCGGAAGCTTTGAAGATAAACGAGTCCATCCAACTCCAGGGCAATACTGAGTGCACGACAATGACCTATCACACCTTACTCTTCGTCTGAAAATTCTGCAACATGATACGTTGCAGCCCTGTAGATCAGCACATGGAACATGCTGGCAAGATAACACTGTAGAGCAATGAACAAATAACAGATATCACTACATGCATATATGGCTGGTGGAGGCTCTAGGTTTAACATTTTGCATAAAGCCAATTTTTTTCCTACAACAAAAGGAATAGATTTTATTTAACTACCAAATTTATGTCATTAATGAGAAGGCAACCCCAACTCATTCCCAAAATAATATTATTAACCCAACAAACTTATTAAGTAAATGTTGAGATCAACCAAATAATTGAAATACCAGATAATCAAAATGTCCATAACCGGGACACGGCTAATCATGACTAGTTTGTACACTCTACAGAGGTTTGCACACTTTTCCCCACAAGACTCGATCTCCTCCGTTCAATTTCTCACACTTCACGATGTTTGAGAAACGGATGACCGATACACAGTCTTTCCAAGTAGTTCCCCTTGACCGATAGATAGGCCGGTACAGCTACAATTCCCCTACATATGCTAGCCCATCATGGAAAGGTTTCCCACAACTTACTCAACTATGCCAGAGCCCATAATGGCATGTGACTGCACACGGAAGTTTCTATCATGAATAATCTTATGATCCCTTTGATCCTGGGTGGCATGCCATAAGATGATCACACGGGTACCCCGGGATCTCCTAGGACAACACTGGATTCCCTAGGTGCCCACAACCAATCCAACTAGATGTGTATTAAAGTAGCCACCTTAAGTTTCCCTTAGTTATTATCTCTCACAACTTGCATGAATCTCACATACCAATCCCCGTCTACGAGCATAGCAAAACAATATGAGTATAATGTATATTCCTAGGGTTGATAAAGGACAATAGGTTCCTACCTCATCAACTACTCAACAATATCACATGTTACCATACTACTCATTCAATGTTTGAGGGTTGAAACTAATGCATAAAAACTAGGTAATAAAGGGATATGATCAAAGTGTTACTTGCCTTGCTGACGATCGGAAAACCCTAGAGATTCGTAGTAGCAAGCTTCACACTTTGGGTACTCTATCATAAACAAAGAATAGCATACATAAGCACTCAAGCATAATATGCAAGGGTAAAACCCAAATAAAAGATCTAAACAGAAGGATCAAGTGAAGAGCTTTGATTTGCAAAAAGAATCGATCGAATCGGAGATACGGCACTCAAGCTACGATCAAAAGAAGTTCGAATTCAAATCTGTTTGAAACCAAATTTTAAAATTTCAAAAACATGTTGAAGTTATTTATCTGAACAGAGGGGATCGTAACGAAGAATTTGGCATTGGTTTCGTTGGATTTGGATAAGCGAGCAAAATGTAGTGAGGGTATAAAGATCAAGGACTAATTTGTAAGAAAACTAATTGTGGATAGGTCCCTGGCCAAAAATAAAACTAAAAAGAAAAATCTAACAAACGAATGTTCGCCTAGCAGAAATTGACGAACGAAAGCATTCACTAACAGATCTAAACTAACGAATGTTTGCTAATTAAACTAACCTAATAAAAAACCGAAACTAAAAAAACTGGGGCGGGTTTTCGGCGGTTATACCGCTTCGCGAGAAAACCGGCGGCGGCGGCTCCGGCGGATCATGCGGTGGCTACGGCGAGGCTCCGGCGGCAGCAGCGGCTTGCGGCGACGGCGTGGCTCGATGGGAGGAGAGGGGACGACCCTCGACTTTATAAAGGCGGGACGGGAGGGAGGGTGCGGCGGCTTGGCACAGGGGCAAACCGGCGACGGCTCGGTCCCGGACTCCCATTGAGTCCGGCTCCCGCACAGTCGGGGAAGGCGGCGGCTCGGGCCGGCTGGGTTTTCGGCCCACTCTGGGCTGAAAACTTTTTTTAATTTCACCGCGAAGAAAAATCCAAATAAAATAAAATAAAATCCTAAAAATTCCAGAAATAATTTTCACCATACTCTCCTAGTATTTAGGACAAAGTGAACATTTTTCTGGGCTAAATGCCATTTTTTTAAAATGCATATTTTTCCCTAATTTAATAAAATTCAACCAAATAAAATTCAAATAAATATATTTTTATTCAAAATTAAATTTCCAATATTTCCTAGCTGTTTTGAGGAAGTCATATTATCTTCGCTCACTTATTGAAATTGAAATAATTGGAAAAATAATTTGAATAAAACCACTTTGATCCAATTACCAATTTTGAAAAACTCAAAAATGAATTTTTGTGAAAACCTACAACTCTCTCGATTGGTCCTTGAGTTGCTTAAGGTTTCTAGGATTAAAACTTCCAAATAAAACAAATTCAAAATGCACAAACCATGGATGCATATTGATACATCTCCAACGTATCTATAATTTTTGATTGTTCCATGCTATTATATTATCCATCTAGGATGTTCTATATGTATTTATATGGTATTTTATATTATTTTTGGGACTAACCTATTAACATAGAGCCCAGTGCCAATTTATGTTTTTCCTTGTTTTTGAGTTCTACAAAAAAGGAATACCAAAAAGAGTCCAATTGACATGCCAATTTTTGTGGATTTTTTATGGACCAAAAGAAGCCCCCGAAGTAAACGAGTTGGGCCAGAAGAGTCCCGAGCCATCCACGAGGGTGGAGGGCGCGCCCCCTACCTTGTGGATGACTCGGAGACCCCCCTGATGTGAGACTGACGCCAAAAATTCCTATAAATACAAAAACCCCCGAAAAGAAACCTAGATCGGGAGTTCCGCCACCGCAAGCCTGTGTAGCCACCAAAAACCAATCGGGACCCTGTTTCCGCACCTTGCCGGAGGGGGGAATCATCGCCGGTGGCCATCTTCATCATCCTGACGCTCTCCATGACGGGGAGGGAATAGTTCACCCTCGGGGCTGAGCGTATGTACCAGTAGCTATGTGTTTGATCTCGTCTCTACAAAAAAAGACACATCCGTGACATTTTGGGCCGAACGAATTTTTTCTGTCATAGTTATGACACTTCTATGATGATAATCATGAAAAAACCTTGTATCATCACAGATGTGGTGGGGTCCTACTTCTATGACAAAAAATCATGACAGAAGATGGGCTTTTTGTCCTAGGCGGGCCAGAGACGCAGCTGCATGACATTCTTTGGGCCGTCCATGATGGAAAACTATGGTAGAAGTGAGGGCGAGGAAAATATCAGGGTGTACCCGGTTACGGTGGGTGGTCGGGGCCGAGCGATGCGCGTTCTCTCATACACGCACGCTTGTGGGTGCGAGGGGTTGGGCTATAAGTGAACCCGAGTGAGGCATTGGGCTCTAACTGAAGCCGAGCGATTGCATTGCAGGCTACATGTTACTGAACCCGAGCGATCGATCGATGGCTATTAACTAAACCAGATCGAGCGATTCCTTCGCTATTGCTGCTATCTGAAGCCGATCGATGCTTCCTCTGGATGAACAGTGAGCGTTGCTGGGGGGTTTGGATGAACAGTTCCCGGTGGGGATGGATGAACATGACCCCATGGTGTTGCCTCTGGATGAACAGGACCCGGATCGATCGAGCCGGTTGGGGCTGGATGAACAGGACCCCGTGGAGGGCAGGATGAACAGGACCACCCCGTGGAGGGCTGGATGAACAGTAGACGGTGGAGGGTTGGATGAACAGCAGCTCGTGGAGGGGTGGTTGACCAGGAGCCCGTGCAGAGGGATGGTTGAACAGTAGCCGGTGGAGTAGCGCATGGTGGAGGCTGGATGAACAGGAGCCCATGGATGAACAGTCACAGGTGGAGGCTGAAGGAGGTCGACAGTGGATGAACAGTAGGCCGTAGAGGCTAGAGGGGGTCGACGGTGAAGATGAACAGTATCTCGTGGAGTCCCATTTTGCGGTATGCCACACCCCTCCCGATGAACAGGAACCCCGTTTCGACCGTAGCGCTCCAACACAAGTCCGTTTCCTCCATTTTGCGGTACGCCAAACCCCTCCCGATCAACAGGACCCCCGTTTCGACCGCAGGAGGCCCGTTTCCTCCGTTTTGCGGTACGCCAGACCCCTCCCAATGAACAAGATTCCATTTCGACTGTGGCCGGTCGAACACAAGGCCGTTTCCTCCGTTCTGCGGTACGCCAGGCCTCGTTTCCATCGGCTGTTCCGTCCAAGCCCTCCTGATGAACACGACGATGCATTCTGTTCCGACCTAGCCGGTTGGCTCCCCATGAACACGACAATGACGTTGTTTCTCCGTTCAGACCCAACCATGTACACGAGCCCTGGCCATACGTATGCACGAGTAGGCGTTCGAGACCCTGCCCGTATGTACGTACGTGGTCGTATTTTCTTTCTTGAACACTGGCCGATGTACGTACGTGTACATGCTACATGCGCGCCTCTACTAGGACATGTGCGCGCCTCTACATCGACTAGTATGTACGTACACGTTCGCGACCAAAATGACAATGCTACGTACACTTCGACCAGGTGGGTCCCGATTGTCAGGCACTTCCTTGCTTGCGAAGATGTAGCCGGTGGGTCCCAGCATTCAGGGGGATGAATCGTTTTTTGCCTGGATGCACTTCCTTGCATGCGAAGATGTAGCTGGTAGGTACCAGCAGTCAGGGGGAAACATTTTTTTCATGAAATACAGTTGCCCATCCAGTGGGTCCCTACTGTCAGGTGGAGGAATAATTATTTTGCGCGTAATAAGGAGGCACTTCCTTGCGTCCGCCGTGGACCCAGCTGTCAGCCTCTCCATGTACAGTACTCTTTTGATGGAAGTCGTTCCTTAACCACGTTGACCACGCCACGCCGAGAGCACCAGGGCGGTGGACGACGACAAGGCCTAGGAAGGGGACGACGCGGAGCCGGGGAAGACGCGGCAGCGGAAGCCCGCGCGAAGAGGAGTACGAGGGTTCACTGGTTTGGCTGCGGTGTGAGGCTACCGTCGCCGCAGGGCCAGCGGTGGGAATAGTAGGGGGCGGTGAGGCCTTTGTGGCAGCACAGCCGGCCATGGGAGGCAGGAGTATGTGGCATGACCGATGCTGCTTTGGGCGGCTGGAGCAATAAGACCAGAGGTTGAAGAAGCACTACGGCCGTTGAATGGACATCCTACGGTCACTGGATATATACCATACAGTGGCCATACTACATAGATATATGTTTGTTTGATGCTGTTATCATATCTACCTTACTACTGAACTGGTTTACCAAAATGAGTTTCATATACTACATTGTAAACCTGTGATGTGTTTTTTATTTCTCCTTTAGAATGCGGATAAAATATTGGAGAAGAGTACCCCGTTATGCGATGGTAATGGAAGTAATGCAGATCAGGTTCAAGATAGTGAGACATCCCTGTTGTTCTCCAAGAAAGCTAATAAAAACTATATTGAAGACACTGAGACAACCCTAAAGTCCTGTCTTGATGTAGTGTTCGAGTTACTGGCTACTACTGCTGGCACCAGCTCTTCGAACTCGCTGCCTGAATCAGTTCGGCTTCTTAAGTCTCAACTTCAAGTTGAAAGACATCGATCAGATGTTATGCGACAGGAAGCCGAAGGACCGAGGAAGTCCCTGCAGAATTCAGATGCATAGTTTCTGGTGCAACAGTAAGTGCTGGAGTATTTAAGTGCCAAACAAGAGAAAGTTAATAAGCTTGATAAGCATCTTGCCAGCATTATGGGTACCCAGGATATTGTTTCTAGAGCTCTTCTAAAGTGGTTTCAGTTCTGGACTTGTTTTGCTACGGCGTTTATATGCTGCTTTGTTCCCTATATTTGTACTTGTGGCGAACTTTGATGCCCAGTGGATGTAATATCTGTAATAGCCATGATAGCATAGCATAAGTTGCTTGCTTATTTATTTCCGTTGTCTTGTTTATTTGTTTTCTTGTAGTGAGTGCAGTTCTTTTTCGCGGTTTGCTAGTGGCCGGAATAACCTATTTTTTAAAACTAGGCCACATTAACAATGGGATACATATTTACTATAGTTAACATGGGCCTCTTGCGGGCCGTAGAAACAATGGGCCTTCTAAGGGCCGTAGAAACAATGGGCCTTCTATGGGGCGTAGACACAATGGACCTTCTACTAGCCGTATCATCAATGGGCCTTCTACGAGCCGTATGATCGGTTGGCCATACATGGGCCAATAACAGACCACATTATGGCCGTAAATGGGCTAGAGTTGAAATCATCCGTTCATGGGCCAACCATAATGGGCCATCATTAATAGGCCGTATTTGATGACGCCATGAAAACGGCCCAACGTATTAACGAGCCACAAACGGGCCGACTGTAACCACGAGCTGTATTTAACACACAAGCAGAAAATGACAGTAACGAGGCGAAAGTAAATGAATGCTGGAAATGAGCCCAAGAATAAATGGGCCCTAAAAAGGCCGAAAGATAACATGGGCTGGAAACGGCCGAACGGGATAATGGGCTATTAATGGGTATAAAGGGATACACTGTTCATTACGGGCCAGTTTTACCACAGGCTGTTAATGGGCCGAGGGCTACTAAGGGCCTCTTATGGGCCAAAAGACGTCATGGGCCATACATGGGCCGGAAGTTAAAACGGGCTGGAATTATATTGGACAGCCCAGATGACGCTACTGGGCCTAATTCGGATAGGCCGTAAACGAGCCCTGGGTTAGCGGGCTATAAATGGGCTATATGTGAGCATGCCGTTAACAGGCTTGCCATGGGCCGGCCCGCCACCTTTTTACCAAGTCAAACGGGCCGGTCTTTTCACAAGAATGGGCCTCTGTTGGGCCGTGCCACGTGTCAACATATCATAGGCGCTTTGGGTCCAATGAGTGGATGATATCTGTCCCAATGGTGAGCCGACACGTGTTTCCTCCAGCTAATGACGATTTTACACATGGAAAATCCCCATTGGTCGGGGCTGTTAACGGGTTGTCGAGTCCAAAACCGGACCCGATAGCTTAACGGCATTCCGTTACGGTGGATGCCACGTGTCGGTCACCCTTGAAGAAAGCACTTCTGTGACGCGCGATTTATCGTCATGGAAGTGGACACTTCTGTGATGATAATTTTGGTAATGTCATGGAACACTTCTACGACAACACAGGTATGACTATCCTGATTCTGTCATAAATTTGTCATGGATGTACATGCATGACAGAAAACGTGACCTACTGTGACAAACACGTATCATCACGGAAGTGTTTTTTTGTAGTGTGTGTTCTTGATGTGGCACGATCTTGATGTAACACGAGCTTTGCTACTATAGTTGGATCTTATGATGTTTCTCCCGCTATATCTCCTTGTGATGAATTGAGTTTTCCCTTTGAAGTTATCTTATCGGATTGAGTCTTTAAGGATTTGAGAACACTTGATGTATGTCTTGCGTGGGATACCTGTGGTGACAATGGGGTATTCTATTGATTCCCTTGATGTATGTTTTGGTGATCAACTTGCGGGTTCTGTGACCTTGGGAATCTAGGCATATGGGTTGGCACACGTTTTCGTTTTGACTCTCCGGTAGAAACTTTGGGGCACTCTTTGAAGTTCTCTGTGTTGATTGAATAGATGAATATGAGATTTTGTGATGCATATCGTATAATCATACCTGCGGATACTTGAGGTGATATTGGATTATCTAGGTGACATTAGGGTTTTGGTAGATTTGTGTCTTAAGGTGTTATTTTACTATGAACTCTAGGGCTGTTTGTGACACTTATAGGAATAGCCCAATGGATTGATCAGAAAGAATAACTTTGAGGTGGTTTCGTACCCTACAATAATCTCTTCGTTTGTTCTCCGCTATTAGTGATTTTGGAGTGACTTTTCGTTGCATGTTGAGGGACATTTATATGATCTAATTATGTTATCCTTGTTGAGAGAACTTGCACTAGTGAAAGTATGAACCCTAGGCCTTGTTTTGAAGCATTGCAATACCGTTTGTGCTCACTTTTATCATTAGTTACCTTGTTGTTTTTATTTCATATTACAAAAACCTATATCTACCATCCATATTGCACTTGTATCACCATCTCTTCACCGAACTAGTGCACCTATAAAATTTACCATTGTATTGGGTGTGTTGGGGAGACAAGAGACTCTTTGTTATTTGGTTGCAGGGTTGTTTGAGAGAGACCATCTTCATCCCATGCCTCCCACGGATTGAGAAACCTTAGGTCATCCACTTGAGGGAAATTTGCTACTGTCCTACAAACCTCTTCACTTGGAGGCCCAACAACGTCTACAAGAAGAAGGTTGTGTAGTAGACATCAAGCTCTTTGCTGGCGCCGTTGCCGGGGAGGTTAGTGCTTGAAGGTATATCTTTAGATCTTGCAATCGAATATTTTAGTTTCTTATTTTATGACTAGTTAGTTTATAAAAGAAAACTACAAAAAATGGAATTGAGGGTGCCTTATATGCTTCATCATTTTAATATCTTTCGTGAAAATAAGGATTCCGATAATTGTGCCAAAATGTTAGAAGAAGAATGCAATAAAATGTTTGACATACATCTTTGAATGATGAGCATGATTGCAATGTTGTTAGTATGAACTCTTTGAATATCCGTAGTACTAATGATGATTGCACTAGTCATGATGAAAATGTCTATTATAAGCACGTCAATTTTTGTGGAGTGCATAGAGCTTGCAAGCACACACCAAATAGGGAAGATAGATTTTGCAAGAGGCATAAGTATTTAGAAACTAAATGGTTGCAAGAGAGGCTAGATGTTTGTGTGGAAAATTTAAATCTCCAATGCATGTTGTTTCATGATCGAATCGTGTCCAAAAATTGTGATAACTTGATTTCCCTTGCACATCATAATGAACTTAGTTTTCTTGTGGGTTATGAAGAAATAAAATGTATAACTAAGGATCTTCCAGAATTTGTCCTTGATAAAGTTCTTGATTTTGATCTAATAGGAAATTTATATGTATTGTGCGGTGAATTGCATGAAAAATCCTTATATTGCCAATTACATAAAGACAAGAAAACAAATAGAAGATGAAGAGAATACTAATGAAAGGGAAGAAGTTTCCCCGTATCCTCCTATTCTTTCTAATGATGAATCAGGTAATGAGGAGGAGCTTTCTATTCGACCAATCTCATTAATAAGGAGCTCCAAAAAGAGGATTAAACCCACAAATAATGTGAAGAAGAAAAAGAAAAGACGGAGAAGCAAAGGTAAAAAGGTATCCCTCCCAAATGATGTTGCTCCTATTACTCATTGTGATGATGATAATTGCTATCCTATTGGTGCTATCCATACTATTAATGATGAGAGTGATTATGCTTATGATATGGAAAGGCCCAAGATTTGGGATGCTATGTTTAATGAAGATGATATTTTTAGTCTCCCAAGTTTTGATGAGCAAATTTATTATGATGATAGCATGCCTCCTATTTATGATGGTTATATTGATGAAAGTGGGTTTAGAAGAGCGTCAACTTTAGTAAGTAATGATCCCACTATTTTGGAGGATGTTGAATCTTATTTTTATAATTATAAAAGTGGATTTGGAGAGGTCATGACTTTATTTAGTAATGATTCCACTATCTTGGAAGAGGTTTCAATTGATTATGATGTGAACAAAGTTGCTACTTATGATGATTATTGTGATGATACTTATGTTATAAAAAGTAGTGGTGATTATATTTACGAAACTTGTCATGATTATGATTACCCTTTTTCTGAACGTTACTCTTTGAATGTGGAAACAATTTATAGTATTCGAGTTTCTTATGATACTCCCACTATTCCGAATGAGAAGTATTTTACTTATGTGGAGAGTAGTAAATTTTCTATGCTTATAGATCATGAAAAGAATGCTTTATGTGATGGTTATATTGTTGATTTTGTACATTATTCTACTAAAAATTATTATGAGGGAGGAATATATGCTTGTAGGAATTGCAATAATATCAAGTTTCCTCTCTATGTGTTAAAAGTTTTGAAGTTATGCTTGTTTTGTCTTCCTATGCTAGTTGATTCTTGTTCCCATAAATTGTTTGCTGAGAAAATCCCTATGTATAGGAAGTTGGTTAGTTTTAAATATGTTAGTCATATTCTTCATGATGCTCGCTTTATGTTTCAATTCTTATCTTTTATGTGAGCATCATTGAAATCGTCATGCCTAGCTAAAAAGGCATTAAAGAAAAGCAATTGTTGGGAGACAACCAAATATTTACCCCTAATGTTTTTGTGTGTCCACATGATTAAGATACTATAGTAATCATTTTTTATAGATTTTGTTTCAATAAAGTTCCAAGTAGAACCTTTTGGAAGACTTGGGTGAAAGTTAATGTGATCTTGCTGTAAAAACAGAAATTTTGCGCTCACGAGATTAGATGTCATTTTTTTACAGAAGAGTTCTTTTAAGTTGATTATTTTTGTAGAAGATTAATAGACAAATTCCTCACGTCCAAAAATGCATTTAAGGAATTGTTGGAGTTACATAAGTATTCGAGAGTTATAGATTACTACAGGCTGTTCTGTTTTTGACAGATTCTGTTTTCTATGTGTTGTTTGCTTATTTTGATGAATCTATGAGTAGTATTGGAGGGTATGAACCATGGAGAAGTTGGAATACAGTATATATTACACAAATATAAATAAATAATGAGTTCACAATAGTACCAAAAGTGGTGATTTTATTTCCTTATACTAACGGAGCTTACGAGTTTTCTGTTGAGTTTTGTGTTCTGAAGTTTTCAAGTTTTGGGTAAAGATTCGATGGACTATGGAATAAGGAGTGGCAAGAGCCTAATCTTGGGGATGCCCAAGTAACTCCAAGGTAATATTCAAGGACAACCAAGAGCCTAAGCTTGGGGATGCCCCGGAGGGCATCCCCTCTTTCGTCTTCGTTCATCGGTAACCTTACTTGGAGCTATATTTTTATTCACCACATGATATGTGTTTTGCTTGGGGTGTCATTTTATTTTCTTTTGTTTTGCTTGATGTTTGAATAAAATACCAAGATCTGCAATTCTTAAATGCTAGAGAGTCTTCACATAGTTGCATAATTATTCGACTACTCATTGATCTTCACTTATATCTTTCGGAGTAGTTTTTCATTTGCTCTAGTGGTTCACTTATATCTTTTTAGAGCACGACGGTAGTTTTATTTTGAAGAAATAGATGAACTCTCATGATTCACTTATATTATTTTGAGAGTCTTAAACAGCATGGTAATTTGCTTTGGTTATAAATTTAGTCCTAATATGCTATGCATCCAAGAGGGATATAAGAAAAACTTTCATATAAAGTGCATTGAATACTACGAGAAGTATGGTTCTTTATGATTGTTTTGAGATATGAAGATGGTGATTTTAGAGTCATGCTAGTGGAGTAATTGTGAATTTGAGAGATACTTGTATTAAAGTATGTGATTCCCGTAGCATGCTCGTATGGTGAACCGTTATGTGATGAAGTTGGAGCATGATTTATTTATTGATTGTCTTCCTTATGAGTGGAGGTCAGGATCGCGCAATGGTTAACTCCTACCAACCCTTCCCCTAGGAGAATGCATGTAGTACTTTGTTTTGATGACTAATAGATTTTTGCAATGAGTATGTGAGTTCTTTATGACTAATGTTGAGTCCATGGATTATACGCACTCTCACCCTTCTACCATTGCTAGCCTCTCTTGTGCCGCACAACTTTCACTGGTACCATACACCCACCATAAACCTTCCTCAAGACAGCCACCATACCTACCTATTATGGCATTTCCATAGCCATTCCAAGATATATTGCCATGCAACTTTCCACCGTTCTGTTTATTATGACACGCTTCATCATTGTCATATTGCCTTGCATGATCTTGTAGTTGACATCGTATTTGTGGCAAAGCCACCTTTCAGAATTTTTCATACATGTGACTCTTGAGTCAATGCACATCCCGGTACACTACCGGAGGCATTCATATAGAGTCATATTTTGTTCAAGTATTGAGTTGAAATTCTTGACTTGTAAGTAAATAAAAGTGTGATGATCACCATTATTAGAGCATTGTCCCAGTGAGGAAAGAATGATGGAGACTATGATTCCCCCACAAGTTGGGTTGAGACTCCGGACGAAAAATAAAAATAAAATAAAATAAAGAGGCCAAAAAAAGAGAAGGCTCCCCAAAAAAGAGAAACAAATGAGAGAAAAAGAGAGAAGGGGCAATGCTACTATCCTTTAGCACACTTGTGCTTCAAAGTAGCAGCATGATCTTCATAATAAGGAGTATCCTATGTAGTCACTTTCATATACTAGTGGGAATTTTCCATCATAGAACTTGGCTTGTATACTCCAACGATGGGCTTCCTCAAATGCCCTAGGTCTTCATGAGCAAGAAAGTTGGATGCACACCCACTTAGTTTCTTTTTGAGCTTTCATACACTTATAGCTCTAGTGCATCCGTTGCATGGCAATCCCTACTCACTCAAATTGATATCTATTGATGGGCATATCCATAGACCGTGGATACGCCTAGTTGATGTGAGACTATCTTCTCCTTTTGTCATCTCCACAACCACCATTCTATTCCACCTATAGTGCTATGTCCATGGGTCACGCTCATGTATTGCGTGAAAGTTGAAATTTTTTGAGAATACTAAAGTATGAAACAATTGCTTGGCTGAAACCAGGGTTGTGCATGATTTAAATATTTTGTGTGATGAAGATGGAGCATAGCCAAACTATATGATTTTGTAGGGATGGCTTTCTTTGGCCATGTTATTTTGAGAAGACATGATTGCTTTGTTCGTGTGCTTGAAGTATTACTGTTTTTATGTCAATATTAAACTTTTGTTTTGAATCTTATGGATCTGAATATTCTTGCCACAATAAAGAGAATTACATGGATAAATATGTTAGGTAGCATTCCACATCAAAAATTCTGTTTTTATCATTTACCTACTCAAGGACGAGTAGGAATTAAGCTTGGGGATGCTTGATGCGTCTCCAACATATCTATAATTTTTGATTGTTGCATGCTATTATATTATCCATCTAGGATGTTTTATATGCATTTATATGCTATTTTGTATGATTTTTTGGGACTAACCTATTAACCTAGAGCCCAGTGCCAGTTTCAGTTTTTTTCTTGTTTTTGAGTTTTACAAACAAGGAATACTGAACGGAGTCCAATTGACCTGCCAAATTTTGTGGATTTTTATGGACCTAAAGAAGCACCCGAAGTAAAAGATTTGGGCCAGAAGAGTCCCGAGCCATCCACGAGGGTGGAGGGTGCGCCCTACCCCCCTGGGCGTGCCCCCTACCTCGTGAATGACTCGGAGACCCCCCTGACGTGAGACCGACGCCAAAAATTCCTATAAGTACAGAAACCCCTCGAAAAGAAACCTAGATCTGGAGTTCCATCACCGCAAGCCTCTGTAGCCACCAAAAACCAATCGGGACCCTGTTCCAGCACCCTGCCAGTGGGGGGAATCATCACCGGTGGCCATCTTCATCATCGCGGCGCTCTCCATGATGAGGAGGGAGTAGTTCACCCTCGGGGTTGAGGGTATGTACCAGTAGCTATGTGTTTGATCTCTCTCTCTCTCATGTTCTTGATGTGGCACGATCTTGATGTAATGCGAGCTTTGCTACTATAGTTGGATCTTATGATGTTTCTCCCCCTCCATCTCCTTGTGATGAATTGAGTTTTCACTTTGAAGTTATCTTACCGGATTGAGTCCTTAAGGATTTGAGAATACTTGATGTATGTCTTGCGTGTGATACCTGTGGTGACAATGGGGTATTCTATTAATTCACTTAATGTATGTTTTGGTGATCAACTTGCGGGTTCCGTGTCGGCGTTCTGGGAACGGGGGTCCCCAGACTTGCCTGCCTGCGGCCCATGACGTGGCTGTGCGAGCAAGTCTGTACGGCCCATCATCATCAACAAGGCATTCAAGACCCTCGTGAGGGGCCAAGCCTCACGAGGCGGACGACGCAAGACCTCCTCAGGAGCGGCCTCACCAGGCTGCCTCGCGAGGAGAAGAGATATCAAGGCGGGGCAAACCTCGCGAGGCTCTCGTGACGTGAGCCATGACGATCGACACTAGGCGGGTGCCAGGCGGGCGCCAGCGCGCAGCGTCCTTGTTTCCTCTCTGGTGCCAAGGGGGCAAGCGCAGGCGTGGAGTACCGAGGCATCAGGCAAAGGTTTCCATATCAGTGCAACGAGACCAAGACCAGAAGGACGACAGGACGGAGGTCACCATGGAGCCCAGGACACCGTCACCACCAGAACCTTTGGCAGGCGAAGACCACCTTTTGTCAGGATAACTTGTACTAGTTGTCCCCTTTCAAATTGGCCGCCGTTGTTGGCTCCCTTCCCTCTCAATATTTGGGGAGAGGACCAGGGCCTATATAAGTAGAACTAGCCACCACCGTAGGGGATAACTCATTCGGAGGCATCTCACCTGATCCTTAGCCACACCAAGCACAAGAACACCTCGACCTCAAGAGGCTGTTCTTCCCCTTGTACTATTCTTCATCAGCCCAAGAGGCAATCCACCACCACCACACTGGAGTAGGGTATTACACCACATCGGTGGCCCGAACCAGTATAAACCTTGATTCTTTGTGTTGCGAGTGCGTCGAGTTCGTCCGCGAGACTTTATCGACCTAGGGCGTAGATCGGTAGGAGGGAAAGAACTTCGCGCGCACCCCAGAGTTTGAACCTCAAGGGTTCGCCGGAACCCGTGATCCGACATTTGGCGTGCCAGGCAGGGGTGCGACGGAGTCTCTTCCTCGCCAATGAACCCGCCAATGCTCCGCGGCCCCGATGTCCGGCGACCGAAGGGCTGACTCCGACCGCTGGGCAGCTTGGCCAGCCCGGGCGGCGACAGCAGCCCACGAACACCTCAACCCCACGCCCCAAGAGGCGCCGGCGCCGCCTAACACTGCAGGGCGCGGGCGGCGCGGCCAGGCGTCATCCACCCCAACTCCACGGCAAGCGCGAGTCGCTGCAAGGGCCGCAAGCCATGCCGCAGCAACGGCGCCACACACCCGACGGGAGCAGGCGACCATGCGGGCCGCGCTCACAGTGGCGCGGGAGTTGCTGCGGTGCTGGCTGATGGAGAGCGGACGCGACGCATTGCTGGAACATGTCGCTAAGTTGCTGGATGGGGCGGCGTCAGGAGCGCCGCCTTTCTGCTATCTGATTCCTTCCCGAGCCGCCACTGGACCTAACGACGGGCCACACTACAACCGCGCGCCCTCAGGCGCGCCTAGGGGCGTCATTGGCCACGGGACGGCCAGCGGCGCCTGAGGCCCCGTCGCCCCCGCGCCGCGTCTGGTGAGCACAGCCACGAGCATTGCCCCCCATGGCCCCAGTGAGGCGTCGCATTATTACCCTCAGGACGCTGCGCAGGGTCGGGCGACATGGAGTGTGGGGCACTACGACAAGGTGTTTGGGTTAACAACCCTAGATGCCTATGTGCCCCGCATGATGGATCAGGAGTACACACCGGAGGACGACACTGGCTCGTTTCTCGGGCCAGGTTGGGAGGAGGAGGCTTTAGGAGCTGAACCTTCCAGGAGCCGCTGGAGAGCCCCACCAACCGCACCGTCGACAACAGATATATGGTACCACTAATCCCTCAGGAGCAAGCTTATGCTAACCATGAGTCACAGATGAACCAGGCCCCTGCGCCAAACGATGGTTCCGGCACGACAGGAGAGACCCGTTGGGGGCTGCGTGGAAGGGGCCAGGAGCAAGGCCCCTCCCCGAGGCAAGTGGAGCAAGGCAACGTCCGGAGGTAGGCCCTCTGTCGGGGTGGCGACCGCGAACTTTCTCCCGCCAGAGGACCCGTGGTCGCCAAGGGCGCCGCTGGCGTCCCCTCTGCCCTCGTTGGGCCGTCCCGGTTTCCGGTTGTCCCAGCGGTGGCAGGGGGTGGCGCAAGGCGGGGCCCTCGCCTGACGATATGAAGCAAGGCCGGTTCCTGTGAACAAGGCCCAGTGCCTGTGAAGCTCGCCACCTGTGACACTCTCACGTAATAATGAGTGGGGTTGTACACGCCTCGGAGTCTCAGGGGTGCCGGCCTCAGGCCCTGGGGCTCCCTCCCACGCCTAGTGGCAGTACTTAGCTCCGCGCTGGTGAGAAGACTCGAAGACCATAAGACTAGACTAGGCGCCGTACACGGTCATTTGCTTTGGATCTTTTCTTCTGTAGCCTTGCTTTCTACATTTGGATTTAAGTTGAGGTCGAGCTTTTGTTGATGCGTGCGGGGGGTGTATTTTCTCGTTCAAGCGATTTCTTGTCATCTGGTTCTTGCCTTGTTCTGGAGCTTACACTCGCCGCCTCCCCCTTGCGGGCCACTCGCGAGTGGGGCTGGGTACAGCACGTGCGCCACGCGCACCAACCGGCGCAGGAACCTCGCGAGGCCATCTCGGGCGGGTCAGCAGACCCTTCAGGAGCCCCGTGGCGACTCTCGACCTTACAACCTGATTCAGGGCCTGCTCCAGCTAAGGTAAGCCGCGGCGGCAAAACTTGCCGTCAGACTCATGACCGACCAAAACGCACCCTTGGCTTGACTTAAAGGAGTAGAAATCATGATTTGATTACATGAGGGGCTCCCCCTCCCAAAATGCTCTCACAATCTTTAGGGGCCACACCCGAGTTTTGCATACAGGGTGGAGCAGTGAAGGAACCAGGAATTAGCCAGATATGTCACTCGCCGCGTCCCCCATGTTGTCTTCAGACGCGCCGCTGACATCGCTGTCACCGTCGTTTGGATTTCCTCCACCTTCGCCGGCGCCGACGTCCCCGTCATCGACCACGTCGCCTTCGTACGCCGCAACCACAATCCCGTCATCATCTGAAGCGAAGGCCCTGAAAAGCGCGTCCACATGGTCTTCAACCCATCGCGCCAAGTAGCCCCGGATGGCTTCCGGAACGGGACCAATAGTGGCGTCGAAATCAAAGTTGAGATCGATGTTCCAGAGGTGGCTAAAGATGTGGGAGAACGCGCACCCAAGTAGACTGTGACTTCTCTCTTCCACAAGCTGGCGAGCCCTATTAGACTGGGCTTCCAGGCGCGTCACCACGTTGGTGAAGTAGGTCAGGTGGCTGGCGTAGTCATTTGAGTGGGGGAGCGGTGCATTCTCGTCACAGATGAAGCCCAGGGCGGTATTAGCCATGTTCCGAAGGCCCTGAAGCATGGGGCGTGCTCATGCTCTAGCATCCGCCGTTGAAGCACTTCCTCCCTGTTTTACCGCGCGACGACCTTGGCATTGTGAACCCGTCTATGAAGAGAATGCAGCTCAGCACGGGCGGAGGCCAAGTCCGCCTACGCCGAGATCAGGGCGGCGGCCATGGCCCCCTCACGCCTCTCCGCCTCGTCTAACCTGGGTCTGAGAGTAGCAGTCCTACCCGCTCGCCTCGGTTCCCGCAAGCCTCAGCTTCAGGGCGTGCCGACCTTCAAGATCCATGTGAACCTCGGCCACCCAGCGGTCGACTTCCTCCTGGGCCTTGGCCTCACGAGCCCCGACGACATCTTCCACTTGGGCAACCTGACGATCACTCGTCTCCAGTTGCTCAAGCTCGAGGCTACCCTCCACGGCTTCCAAAGTCAACGCCTCCTCGCGCTTCCGGACCTCATCTTCCTCAGCAGGCGTCCCCCTCAGCGACGCGAGAGCGGCCTTACGCGCCTCCACTTGCTGCTCGAAGGACACGTCCCAAGCGTGGAGCTCCCACACGCGCTTCTCTGCAGCCTCGCGATGGCGGTCACCTTCATGAGCCTCCTCCAGAGCTCGGGAGCAGGCCTCATGAGAAGCCGCAAGAGAGGCCTCATCCTTCACGTTTTCTAGCTCGCGCTCGTGGCGCCCAAGGTTGATGGCCACTTTCAGCCTGTGCCACTCCTCCGCTAGTCGCAGACCCTCGGCCTCGAGGCGCGCGTCGACACCCACAAGCTCTTCACCAAGTCGGCTCATCGCGCCCATCGCCGCCTGGAAGAGCTCGCGACGAACAATGCTCCACCCGCGCTCGAACTCCAATGCACGACCCACCATGTCCTCCGCCATGGGGGATGAAGGCGGAACGCGGGGCGGGGCGCCCCCTCTCGGCTGGGGGCTGTGGGCTGGTACCGCTCCGGGCTCCAACCCGACCTCGCGACGGGCCCCGGCCAGGCGGGGCCCGCTACGTGAGGAGGAGCTGAAGATCGAAGCCGACCAGCTGTTGTTCATGACCAGAGGAGGAGCTCGTGGCATGTCCGCTGCGCTTCGAGCAAGGCCATAAGGGAAGGATGACGAAGGCGCAAGCTCAGGGCGCCCTGGTGACAGACCAACTTCCCTGGCTGACCCCACGCCGTGGGCAGCACCCGAGCCTGCAGCGCTGGAGCTTGGCGGGTGCAATGGGATGAGAGGGAGCTGCTTCTTAGGAGATTTCACGGCCTTGGCAAAAGGGGTCCTGAGGGGATAATCGTCGGGAAAGGAAGGCGACACAACGAAGATCACTGAGATAAGGTACTTACTCGTCGACGGCAATATACTTTCGTCGCTTCAACGACCCGAAGATGCTGTTGCCGCTCGGTGATCCCTTCCACTCGCAGAGCTCCTCGAAGTCCACGCAAAGCCGACCGAAGCGCTAGACGTGGCGGCCGGCGCAGAGCGAGGCCGAGGATGAGCTTGGAGGGACAACTTCATGGGTGCCCGGCTGGGGTGAACAGTCGGGCGCCGTCTCACCACGACCTTCCGAGTCCTCCGGGGCTTTGACCTGGGGAACCGCATGCTGCGTCGCCTCAGTGACCGACGCCCCAGGGGAGGGATCGCGAGCTCCTAAGGACGACACCCCAGGATCACAGTGCGTCATGTGCTCCTCTACACTTGGGTCGTCGGCCTCCGTCGGAGCTCGCCCTCCTGCACCCTCACTCGGGGCGAGCTCGACACCGACGGCGAGGAAGGGAACAATATCGACGGGGTTCTCGCGGGCCCCACCAGTCCGATCGGGCACAGCCCCCACTCATCAAAGGAGGGCATGCTCTTGGCAAATTTGGCATTGTTCTCATAGCGGTACAGCAGGCATCTCTTTCGGGGCATGTTGTCCAGCAGGGAGGTACCCGTCAGGACCGCAAGCACCATTCGCCACGTCTTAAGAGGAAGCCCCTCCTCCTGAAACCTCATATGGTCCTGACTGTTGAGCAAGGCCCACATCGGGTGGGAATGGCGTTGAAGCGGAGCGACTCGGCGCTTGACGAACTCCTTCACCACCATAGGCGCAGCCACGCCGCGGTCCTTCAACCTCCTCAGCCTGAGCCAGACAAGACCAAGATGGGGGCTCATGAGCCTGTTGTGGCCCCAACTGGAGTTGGGAATAGCAGGCCCTGGCGGAGCATGGAGCTGAGGGCTGAGCACACCGGTGCCGACAAACACCCATCGTGTCCGAAACTCGTTCGTGGATGGAGGAAGCTCAAAGTCGATCCCCTCGCCCGCTGTCGTGGCCACAGCCTGGAAGCTCACGCACCCCGAGCTCTGCCAAGGGTCTGTCAGATGCAGTTAGAAGAAGTGGCGGAAGAGGGCCACCAAAGGAGCGACGCCCACCATGGCTTCACACACAAAGGCGAAGACACCGAGAAGAGTCACAGATTGAGGGTCGAGATGCAGCATGTGGATCTGATAATGCTCGAGCACCGCGTTGAAGAAGGCGGAGAAGGGGGGAATCAGGCCAGCCTAGAGGGCATCTATGAAGATTGGGACCTCAGTGGCTGCCCGGGCAATGCGAGCGCAAGACGCGGGCCAAGCCGCCGTCTCTCCCCACTCATGGAAACTAGAAGCAAGCATGGGGTGCACCTTGTCCATGGCCTCGTCGTTGAGCACTAGAGGTCGACCAAGCACAGGCTCAAAGGACGGAGGCGCACTCGGCGAAGGCAGAGGCTTCTTCCCCTTGTCTGATTGTTTCGGCGCCATGGCGACGAAGCAGGCGAAGTGCAGGACAGATCGGAGAGGAGGAGCGGAGTCTCGATGAAGCTGAAAGATTGGGGTGGGAAGGCGTGGGAAATGGGAGAATAACTGTGAAGGTTGTGGGGGCCGCGTAGCCAGGCGGATGGCAGCATGGGGAAGCGGAGATGCCCACGTCCAATCAACCGCCACGCGTTAACCGAGGCCGCAGGCTTTTGGGCCCCGCAGCGCACCATGCTTGATCGTTTGGCTTCGCCTCGAAGCCAAGCGCGAGCGCGCCTTGGGCCCAGGGGCTACTGTCGGTGTTCTGGGAACGGGGGTCCCCAGACTTGCCTGCCTGCGGCCCATGGCGTGGCTGTGCGGGCAGGTCTGTATGACCCGTCATCATCAACAAGGCATTCAAGACCCTCGCGAGGGGCCAAGCCTCGCGAGGTGGATGATGCAAGACCTGCTCAGGAGTGGACTCACCAGGTTTCCTCGCAAGGAGCGGAGATATCAAGGCGGGGCAAACCTCGCGAGGCTCTCGTGACGTGAGCCATGATGATCGACACCAGGCAGGCGCCAGGCGGGTGCCAGCGCGCAGCGTCCTTGTTTCCTATTTGGTGCCAAGGGGGCAAGCGCAGGCACGGAGTGCTGAGGCATCTGGCAAAGGTTTACATATCAGTGCAACGAGACCAAGACCAAAAGGATGGTAGGACGGAGGTCACCATGGAGCCCAGGACAGCGTCACCACCAGAACCTTTGGCAGGCGAAGACCACCTTTTGTCAGGATAGCTTGTACTAGTTGTCCCCTTTCAAATTGGCCGCGGTTGTTGGCTCCCTTCCCGCTCAATATTTGGGGAGAGGACCAGAGCCTATATAAGTAGAACTAGCCACCACCGTAGGGCATAACTCATTCGGAGGCATCTCACCTGATCCTTAGCCACACCAAGCACAAGAACACCTCAACCTCAGGAGGATGTTCTTACCCTTGTACTGTTCTTTATCAGCCCAAGAGGCAATCCACCACCACCACACTTGAGTAGGGTATTACACCACAACGAGGCCCGAACCAGTATAAAACTTGTGTCTTTGTGTTGCGAGTGCATCGAGTTCGTCCGTGAGACTTTAGCGAGCTAGGGTGCAGATCGGTAGGAGGGAAAGAACTTCGCGCGCACCCCAGAGTTCGAACCTCAAGGGTTTGCCGGAACCCGTGATCCGACATTCCATGACCTTGGGAGTCTGTGCATAGGGGTTGGCACACGTTTTCGTCTTGACTCACCGGTAGAAACTTTGGGGCACTCTTTGAAGTTCTTTGTGTTGGTTGAATAGATGAATTTAAGATTGTGTGATGCATATCGTATAATCATACCCGCGGATACTTCAGGTGACATTGGAGTATCAAGGTGACATTAGGGTTTTGGTTGATTTGTCTCTTAAGGTGTTTACTACGAACTCTAGGGCTGTTTGTGACACTTATAGGAATAGCCCAATGGATTGATCAGAAAGTATAACTTTGAGGTGGTTTCGTACCATGCAATAATCTCTTCGTTTGTTCTCCACTATTAGTGACTTTGGAGTGAGTCTTTGTTTCAAGTTGAGGGATAGTTATATGATCTAATTATGTTATCCTTGTTGAGAGAACTTGCACTAGTGAAAGTATGAAACCTAGGCCTTGTTTTGAAGCATTGCAATACCGTTTGTGCTCACTTTTATCATTAGTTACCTTGCTGTTTTTATAATTTCAGATTACAAAAACATATATGCACCATCCATATTGCACTTGTATCACGATCTCTTCGCCGAACTAGTGCACCTATACAATTTACCATTGTATTGGGTGTGTTGGGGACACAAGAGACTCTTTGTTATTTGGTTGCAGGGTTGTTTGAGAGAGACCATCTTCATCCTACGCCTTCGACGGATTGATAAACCTTAGGTCATCCATTTGAGGGAAATTTTCTACTGTCCTACAAACCTCTGCACTTGGAGGCCCAACAAGGTCTACAAGAAGAAGGTTGTGTAGTAGACATCACATATGATGACCTGATGATTAACATCCAAATTGAAAAATTGGGATGTTACACGAACTTTGGCAACGACGCATACTCAGGAGAACACTTATATCTTGAAATTAAGTGAAGGGAGCATCTTATAATGCTACTGTTGGTGTCAAAACTGGCGGATCTTGGGTAGGGGGTCCCGAACTGTGCGTCTAAGGCGGATGGTAACAGGAGGCAAGGGACATGATGTTTTACCCAGGTTCGGGCCCTCTTGATGGAGGTAAAACCCTACGTCCTGCTTGATTTATTCTTGATGATATGGGTATTACAAGATTTGATCTACCACGAGATTGGAGAGGCTAAACCCTAGAAGCTAGCCTATGGTATGATTGTATGTTGTCCTACGGACTAAAATCCTCCGGTTTATATAGACACCGAAAAGGGCTAGGGTTACACAAGGTCGGTTACAAAGGAGGAGATATCCATATCCGTACTGCCTAGCTTGCCTTCCATGCCAAGTAGAGTCCCATCCGGACACGAGACGAAGTCTTCAATCTTGTATCTTCATAGTCTAACAGTCCGGCCAAAGGATATAGTCTGGCTGTCTGGAGACCCCCTAATCCAGGACTCCCACAGCTACCGTCATTCTAAGCAAAATAAGATGCAAAAAGGATAAACATCACATGCAATCATAATATGTGACATGATATGGCCATCATCATCTTGTGATTTTGACCTCCATCTCAAAAGCATCAGCATGATCTCCATCGTCACCAGCTCGACACCTTGATCTCCATCGTAGCGTCGGGGGTCATCTCGCCAACTATTGCTAATGCATAGCGATGAAGTAATGCAATAACATGGCGCTTAGTGATTGACACGCAGGTCATACAATAACTAAAGACAACCCTAAGGCTCCTGCCGGTTGCCGTACTCATCGACATGCAAGTTGTGAACTTATTACAAAACATGATCATCTCATACATCAACATATATCACATCATATCTTGACCATATGACATCACAACATGCCCTGCAAAAACAAGTTAGACGTCATCTACATTGTCGTTGCAAGTTTTACGTGGCTGCTACGGGCAACTAGCAAGAACAGTTCTTACCTACGCAAAACCACAATGGTGATTATCAAGTTTTCTATTTTAACCTTCTTCAAGGACCGGCCGTAGTCAAATTCGATTCAACTAAAGTAGGAGAAACAGACACCCGCCAGCCACCTTTATGCAAAACAAGTTGCATGTCAGTCAGGGAATCGGTCTCATGTGCGTGTACATGTAAGGTTGGTCCGGGCCGCTTCATCCCACAAGATCGCCGAATCGAAATAAGGCGTTGGTGGTAAGCAGTATGAACATCACGGCCCACAACTATTTTGTGTTACTCGTGCATATCATCTACGCATAGACCTAGCTCTGATACCACTATTGGGGAACGTTGCATGGAGAAAAAATTCTACACACATGTAAGATCAATCCATGGGAGATGCATAGCTATGAGAGAGGAGAGTATGTCTATGTACCCTCATAGACCGTTTAGCGGAAGCGTTTATCAATGCGGTTGATGTAGTCATATACCTTCATGATCCAACCGATCAAGTACCAAACGTACGACACCTCCGCGCTCAGCACACGTTCAGCTCAATGATGTCCTCGCCTTCTTGATCCAGTAATATGGGCGAAGTAGTAGATGAGTTCTGGCAGCACGACGGTGTGATGACGGTGGTCGTGAACTTGTTCCGTAGGGCTTCGCCATGCACTGCAGAAAACTAGACGGAGGATGAAACTGGGGAGAGGGGAGCCGCACACGTCTTGTGGATTGTGTGGCGCCCCTCCCTCTCATATATATAGGTGGGGGAGGGAAGGCAGCCAGGGTGCGCCCCAAGGGTGGCCGCCGTCCCCCTTTGGCGCCTGCCCTATGGCGCCCCTTCCTTATTTGCACTCGGGGGGAAGGAAAGGGAAGGCAAGTGGAGGACGACTCCCCTCCTTCCTTTTCTCCCCAAGGGCCGCATCTAGAGGAGAGGCGCACCAGCCCCTTATGGGTTGGTTTGCTCCCCTCGTTTGGCCCATTAACCTCTCGGGGCTTCCCGAAACCCCTTTCGGTGATCCGATGACTACCCGATACATCCCGAAACCTTTCCGGTGACCAAATAGCATCGTCCTATATATTAATATTTACCTCCAGACATTCTGGAGCTCCTTGTCATGTCCATGATCTCATTCGGGACTCCGAACAACATTCAGTCACCAACTCACATAACTCATATAATACTATATCGTCAACGAACGTTAAGCGTGCGGACCCTACGGGTTCGAGAATGATGTAGACATGACAGGTACGCCTTGATGACCCACAAGCATAGGGGATCAATTGTAAGTATCAGTGTTGAACCCAACGAGGAGCAAAAGGAAATCACAAGTAGTTTTCAGTAAGGTAATGCCTTCAAGTGCTGAAATTATAAGTAACTGAGTAGTTTGATAGCAAGATAATTTGTAATGGACAAGTAACGATAATAGTAGCAAAAGTGCAGCAAGGTAGCCCAATCCTTTTGAGGCAAAGTACATGCCAAAACGGTGTCTTATGATAAGCAAAGCATTCTTGAGGGTACACGGGATTTTCATCTAGTCACTTTCCTCATGTTGGTCTAATTTGTGTTTGGTACATTGATAATTTGATATGTGGATGGACCGGTGCTTACGTGTTGTTCTTACTTGAACAAACTTCCTACTTATGATTAACCCTCCTGCAACCATCTGCAACTACAAGAAAAGTATTAAGAATAAATTCTAACCTTAGCACTAAACTTTTGGATCCAATCTATCCCTTACAGAATAGCGCATAAATTGGGGTTTAAGCTTCTGTCACTCTCGCAACCCATCATCTAATTGCTACTCCATAATGCATTCCCTTAGGTCCAAATATAGTGAAGTGTCTAGTCGACATCCACATGACACCACTAAGGGAATCACAACATACATACTACACTACAAAAAAATACACTTCCGTGATGATACGTGTTTGTCACAGTAGGTCACGTTTTCTGTCATCCATGTACATACATGACAAATTTATGACAGAAACAAGATAGTCATACCTGTGCTGTCATAGAAGTGTTCCATGACATTACCAAAATTATCATCATGGAAGTGTCCACTTCCATGACGATAAATCGCGCGTCACAGAAGTGCTTTCGTCAAGGGTGACCGACATGTGGCATCCACCGTAATGGAACGCCGTTAAGCTATCGGGTCCGGTATTGGATCTCATAACCCGTTAACAGCCCCGACCGATGGGGATTTTCCACATGTAAAATCATCATTGGCTGGAGGAAACACGTGTCGGCTCACCGTTGGGACAGATGTCATCCACTCATTGGACCCAAAGCGCTTATGATACGTTGACACGTGGCACGGCCCACAAGAGGCCCATTCCTGTGAAAAGGCCAGCCCGTTTGACTTGGTCAAAATGTGGTGGGCCGGCCCATGGCAAGCCTATTAACGGCCTATTCGCATATAGCCCATTTACAGCCCGCTAACCCAGGGCCCGTTTACGACCTATCCGAATTAGGCCCAGTAGTGTCAGCTGGGCCGTCCAATATAATTCCAGCCCATTTAACTTTTGGCCCATGTATGGCCCATCACGTCTTTTGACCCATATGAGGCCCTTAGTAACCCTCGGCCCATTAACGGCCCGTGGTAAAACTAGCCCGTAATGAATAGTGTATCACTTTATACCCATTAACGGCCCATTATTCTGTTGGGCCCTTTCTAGCCGATGTTATCTTTCGGCCTTCTCAGGGCCCATTTATTCTTGGGATCATTTCCAGCATTTGTTTACTTTCGGCCCATTACTACCATTTTCTGCTTGTGGGCCAAATACAGCCTGTGGTTACAGTCGGCCCGTTTGTGGCCCGTTAATACATTGGGCCGTTTTCATGGCATCATCAAATACGGCCTATTAACGATAGCCCGTTATGGTCGGCCCATGAACAGACTATTTCAACTCTAACCCATTTACGGCCATAATGTGGTCTGTTATTGGCCCATGTTTGGCCAACCGATCATACCACCCGTAGAAGGCCCATGGATGATATGGCCCGTAGAAGGCCCATTGTGTCTACGCCCCATAGAAGGCCCATTGTTTCTACGGCCCTTAGAAGGCCCATTGTTTCTACGGCCCGCAAGAGGCCCATGTTAACTATAGTAAATATGTATCCCATTGTTAATGTGGCCTAGTTTTAAAAAATAGGTTATTGCGGCCACTAGCAAACCGCGGAAAAAGAACTTACGCTAGGCTATCATGGCTATTACAGATATTACATCCACTGGGCATAAAAGTTCGCCACAAGTACAAATATAGGGAACAAAGCAGCATATAAACGCCGCAGCAAAACAAGTCCAGAACTGAAACCACTTTAGAAGAGCTCTAGAAACAATATCCTGGGTACCCATAATGCTGGCAAGATGCTTATCAAGCTTATTAACTTTCTCTTGTTTGGCACTTAAATACTCCAGCACTTGCTGTTGCACCAGAAAGTATGCATCTGAATTCTGCAGGGACTTCCTCAGTCCTTCGGCTTCCTATCGCATAACATCTGATCGATGTCTTTCAACTTGAAGTTGAGACTCAAGAAGCCGAACTGATTCAGGCAGCAAGTTCGAAGAGCTGATTCCAACAGTAGTAGCCAGTAACTCAAACACTATGTCAAGACAGGACTTTGGGGTTGTCTCAGTGTCTTCAATATAGTTTTTATCAGCTTTCTTGGAGAACAACAGGGATGTCTCACTATCTTGAACCTGTTCTGCATTACTTCCTTTACCATTGCATAACGGGGTACTCTTCTCCAATATTTTGTCCACGTTCTAAAGGAGAAACAAACAAACATATCACAGGTTTACAATGTAGTATATGAAACTCATTTTGGTAAACCAGTTCAGTAGTAAGGTGGACATGATAACACCATGAAACAAACATATATCTATGTAGTATGGTCACTATATGGTCTATATCATTCTAGTTTATGTTGCCAAATCAAGATAGATATAGTTCGAATCATATCTATTTTAAGACAAAGCAGCATAGACAGAATATAAGTGTGGGAAACTACACAATAATAACAACACTTGTAATGTGCATGGCATGAGAACATAACTATTTATTCAATTGAAACTGAAATTAACATAGAGCAAGTTACAACAGCAAACACGTTAAAGAAACAGGTTTAAAACATACTTGTTGCGCCATTGGAGTTTCAATTGCATCCTCCAAATTTGAAATTAGTTGGTATGAGTAAATACAGTGATGCAAGAGCAAAGTAGTATGAACCATAGCTACGGAAACTGACCTTAGAACAGTTCTTCTTCTGCTTTAAGCGTTGACTTGGGGTTCGGAGTGGTGGACCACATGCTTTTGGCACTGCAGTTGCCTTACTAATTGCTCGTGTTTGGGTGCTCTATGGTGGAGACGGTGCTATGTCAACGGGAACTAGGTTACTATCTGCTAGGGTTGGGGTTAGAAGGGGTGTAGGTAGTTCTTTGTCCAACTGGGTAGGGGTACAATCTGCGTGAGTCTGGGTTGTGTGGTGGGCTGGTTCTTGGGAAAGTACAACCATGGTTCTATCTCCATCAATAGGTAGCACGATCTTTTCTGAAGACCGTGCTTTTACTCCCACAGATAATGCCATCACCCCCTCCAATTGAAATGGCGGATAAACAAGAAAAGTAATTGAATATACAGACATTGTAAGATAGATAGGTGCAATGGATAGTAGGGAAGAAAACAGGGCATGAAATAATTCACATTTATGTTTTCTAACCAAACAGAATAGCAGGACATAATTTCAAATATATGATGGCTAATTAAACTGGATAGCATGACACAATTTTCGCATGTATGATGGCTAACTAAACAGGATAGAATGACATACTTCAAAATATGATGACTATGTAAACATGATGACATGCTATAACTATACGATGTGTCTATTAAAGTGGTTGGCATGCCATAAATCACAAACATGCCGTCGATGGAAACATGATGGCATGATATAATTCATGGATAGAATGACATAATTCAAAATATGATGACTATGTGAACAGGATGAGATGATATAACTATATTATGTCTTTAGAAAATGGGTTGGCATGCCATAATTCAGATACATGCGGTCTATGTAAACATCATGGCAGGATATAATTCAAATATATGATTTATATACTAAGGAAGTGAGCAGAGGGCAATCGCATATATGTTGTGTCAACTAAGGAGATGGCATTCAATATCATGTATATGATGTAAAAACTAAGCATTGCAATATAACATATGCATGATATGAGTAATATAACCCTGCCAAGTTTGAGCATATACGTCAGGGGGAAAATAGGACTGGTCATCTGCCTCTGAATCCTCCTTTGAAGAGCTATCTGTAACCAGCAACATATCTGCTTCACCAGGTAGCATTGTCTGCTCTGAAGACCTTGTTTTCACTCCATATTTCTCCATCACCAATTTAAATGGCTGATGCACAGGAAGATCAGTTGAATATACAAACATTGTCGACAAAAACAATGAGAAATACAAAAAAAGGACGACATGGTATAATTCACATATATGACGCTTGGCTAAACAACATGACATTGCATAATTCACATATATAATGCCTTGCAACAAGATAGCATTGCATAATTCACATATATAATGTCTTGCAAAAAGATGGCATTACATAATTCACATATATGGTAATTAGACACTAAACAGGTGGCATTCACACAAATCATGTCTAAACTAAGCAAATGACATAGCAATGCAAGATACCATATGCATGATATGAGCAACATAACCCTGCCAAGTTAGAGCATGCACCTCGGGGGGGGGGGGATATGACTGGTCATCTGTCTCTGAATCCTCCTCCGAGGAGCTATCTGTAACCAGCAAGACATGCACTTCGTCAGATAGCATTGTCTTCTCTGAAGACCTTGTTTCCACTCCTGATTTTTCCTTGACCGTCCCGAATGGTTGATGCACATGAAGAGTAATTGAATGTACTAAAATTGTTAAAAAATTTAACACGTAATAAAAAATGATATCATGATATAATTTACATATAAGATGCCTGGCTAACCAGGGTGGCATTGCAAAATTCACACATATGATGCCTGGCTAAACAAGATGGCATTGCATGATTCACATATACGATAAAGAAACTAAAGATATGGCATTGACACAAAGCATGTCTAAACTAAGCAGATGACATATTTGATGTATACAGTAAGCAATGCAAGGCACCATATGCATGATATTACCAACATCAGCATGCCAAGTTAGAGGGAAGACCTCATGGGGTAAATAGGAGTGGTCTTCTGCTTCTGAATCCCCCTCAGAACAATTATCTTCCTCTTGATTATGATCCGAAATGGGTGGAGGGGGGCTTCCTTTGCGCCCACCATGGAGCGACGTCTGCATGAAATTTTATTGCCACGCAAGGCTCGTCTCTTTTGCTCTACATGTTCAGTTCCATTGTGTACAGTAACTAACATGCATAGGAATAAAACATAGTGAGATTATGTAAGGAGTGCATGCACAAATCCAGAGTGAAGGTAGCAAACTATGGATAGACCCAAAACCAATGATAGCAGGCATATAATAGCTTTAGTTAAAAAATACAGATAATGGCTCCTTTAAAGTTTGTTTGCACCCAACATGAAACTCATAGTAGACACCCGAGATTAACTAGATATTACTAATTGCTACCCCAATATGAACCCCACAACCATTTGAAAACTCAAGTTTCAGCATAAGTTTGGACCCGAGTTGGAGTCTAATAGGTGAACACGACGATAAAGTAGCATGTCATCATATTAAGCAATGCATAACATAAGTAAACACGAAAGAGTGCGACCTCTCTTGTGGACCCGTGTAGTCCTCAAGGTCATCTGCTCAGTTCATGATGGTAATGCAGTTGTCGTGGCTGCCGGCGGCGGGGAAGAAGATCTGAGGCGGCGAAAGATAGTCTGGAGAGCAGATCCTTGCTGTGGTGAACCCTTCCGTCGTTGGAGCAGCTGAGCTGGGGTGGAACACAGCACCGAAGGAGCAGGACAAACCACACAAGGTTTTCTTTGACACATATCTGTAACAAAAGTAACTGTGTAAGGGCTTGTTTGAATTTGAGGATTCTAACAATGCAGGGATAGGAAATAGATAGGAATAGGATAGGAATGCGCGTGCAAAACAGAGAATTTAAAAACACAGGATTTCTGCCAATCTGGGTGTTTGGTTCACAAGAATTGGAAGATCACAGGATGGAAAGAAGCATGGTGAGATTAAGTCAAACCACAAGAAGTGTACAATCTCTTTGGCGAAGCCATGTCGATCTGAGCGTGATTGGGTTGGCCGGTGAGGATGCTCCGGCTGACTTGGCTTTCGGAGGAGGGGAAGAAGATATTAGGAATCTGGAGATAGAGCCCAAGGTACTAATCCGCTGTGATGGAGGGTTTCATCGTTGGAGCAGCTCCTGTGAGTTGTACGACGCTGAGGCTGAAGCAGGACAAGAGAGACAACGTTAACCTAAGTGGAATTCTAATAGCATCTCCAATAGATGACGTAAAATACATAACCACAAACTGCTAGATGTATACATCAGCCGCTCATCTCTGAAATTAACTGTCGAAACTGAATTTAACTGTCGAAACTGAACTTAACTGTTGAAACTGAATTTTGTTGTCGAAACTGAATTTTACTGTCGAAACTGAACGCACTAGAGGTGAGCCTACAAGTCAGTCGACTCACTTTTTCATCTCTAGTCAATCGATTTTGCAGCCGTTGGATAAGAAATCAAGGGCCTGCAGTTTATTTTCAACCTCCACCCCCCTGAGCCACTAGCCACCACCGGCCAAACAGCCGCCTCCGCCGCCCGTGGCCGGCGGTGCGCCGCACGCCCCGAAAACACTCCCCACTGCTGGTCCGCCGCCGCCCCGGCCATCCATGTAGCCCCCCCCATTCCGAGCTTTTTCTCCGGCGATCCCCACGCCACCGCCCCACCACCGCCGGCGACCACCGCCCCCACCCTGAATCCTAAGATAGATAGTGGGGTACCTCTCCGACGAGTCCCCCTCCCCGCTGCAGCTGGTTCTTCCTTAACTCCGGTGAGCCCCCCTGAAAATAGACTGGCCCAAAAGTCGATTCAGTCAACTGAAGTGTAGCTAAATCGAAGCAGCATCGCAAGAAAGAGCAAGAGTGAGAGAAGTAGCGCGAGCAAGAGCAAGAGCAGACCAGGCAGGGGACCGAGAGCAAGAGCAGAGCAGCAGCGCGAGCGAGAGCTAAAGCAGCATCAACTCCTACTGATGTGGACGTCGCCGCCAAGGGAGCGACACCATGGAGGATGTGGCCGGCAATGCCATCGTGGATGGAGCCGTGCCGTGTCGGCTCGGGACCGAGCGCCAGTAGCACCATGAGATCGAATCAAGTAGAAAATGCGGCCGATTAGGTGGCGCCGATTAGGCCGCAGCTTCATCCAAGGAAATGGTGATGATGATGCTCTTCCGGTGGTGCAGGTGAAGACGGCGGTGTGGGAATGGAGGTGGCGCGAAAGACGAGGGGAACGTCGGGGCAGCTCCTTGGAGGTGGAGGACGGGCTGGCTGAACCGACAGGACGACCAGATCGACGACGGATCCTCGTCCGGTACGGTGGATGAGGGACATTGAGGTGTTGTTGTGGACGACGTCGTCGGGGACGAGGCTCCGGCTGGGTGGTGGACGGAGGAGGGTGTGGGGCTTCGTGGGTTTTGCCGGCCTCGGTATATGAATGGGTGGGAGGATGGGATGGGAGTGGGGGAACCATGGCTTAGGGACGCGCTTGTCCGAAATGTGGGGTAAGTTACGAAAGTACCCCCACCAATTTGAGGCAGTTCTTTCAGTTCAGGGGTATCACGGGCATTTTGCATGTCGGGATTTCATAGGAGGTGGGAGTTTTCGCGCGCGCTGTAATTTTGGAATAGCAAGGCGCGGGTTGAGATAGAGGGAGTTGTCGGAGCACAATGAGACAAAGATATATCTTAAATATTTTGGGCTAACAAGGCGCGGGTTGAAATTTCCGGACAAGCCTAACATGTACTGTACCAAATCAATTCGCACTACAAATGTCATTCAAAACTTTGAATTCATGTTATGTTCAATTAAAATATTTCGCTACGTGTATAATGCATGCAACCTAGTACTCAAATGATCATTTTAGTGCATTCCAAATGTATATACTACCGCTTCAATATGAACTAAATTTGAATTCGTTTCTCTAATTGAATAAGATCTAGAATAATGATTGTTGTGAATTCAAATCATTTGAATTTGTTTCTCTATTTTAATAAGATCTACGATCGTCATTATTGTCAAGTTAAACCATCATTTGTGTATTATCTTCATAGCACACCACATGATTAGTCTCGAGTTACATATGAACTATGTGTACTATATGAACTCGAACTCGACTTTTTGAATCCACTTTATGTTGATTTCAAATCATAGTACATTTCAAGCTCTAGCTAGATCTTCACAAATTAAACCATGTCTCATATGTATAATGTGTTTATCACATTATGTATGGTGCCCCGCCCCCTACGCCTACAAGTATTTAGATGTGAGTTGCAAACACCACACATTACCATAAATTCAAATACAATATGAGAATGTTCGATATATAGTATTGTTTACATTGTTTGATATTTAGTTGTAAGCTGCAAACACCACATATTATCACAAATTCAAATAAAATGTGAGATTGTTCGATGTATAGCATGGTTTCGATTGTTCGACATTTAGCTGTGCGTTGCAAATGCCATGCATAATCACATTATGGTATAACATGTGCAAAACCACTGTCGGCGTTCTGGGAATGGGGGTCCCCAGACTTTCCTGCCTGCGGCCCACTGCATGGCTAAGCCAACAGGCCGTACGGCTCATCTTCATCAACAAGGCATCCAAGACCCTCGCGAGGGGCCAAGCCTCGCGAGGCGGACGACACAAGACCTCCTCTGGAGTGGCCTAGTCAGGCAGGCTCACGAGGGGCAGAGATAACAAGGCGAGGCAAACCTCACGAGGCTCTCGTGACATGAGCCATGACGATCGGCACTAGGCGGGCGCCAGGAGGGCGCCAGTGCACGCAGCGTCCTTGTTTCCTCTTTGGTGCTAAGGAGGCCAGCGCAGGCGAGGAGTACCGAGGCATCAGGCAAAGGTTGCCATATCGGTGCAACAAGACCAAGACCAGAAGGACGGCAAGACGGAGGTCATTGTGGAGCCCAAGACGGCGTCACCACCAGAGCCTTTCGTAGGCGGAAACCACCTTTGTCAGGATAGCTTGTACTAGTTGTCCCACTTCAAATTTGCCCGCCGTTGTTGGCTCCCTTCCCGCTCAATATTTGGGAAGAGGACCGGGGCCTCTATAAATAGGACTAGACACCACCATAGGCAGGGACGGATCATCAAGATCATCCCCCCACACACAAGTTAGCCAGGCACGAGAACACCTCACCCTCAGGAGGATGTTCTTCCCCTTGTATTGTTCATCATCAGCCCAAGAGGCAATCCACCACCACAACACTCGAGTAGGGTATTACACCACAACGGTGGCCCGAACCAGTACAAACCTTGTGTCTTTCTGTGTTGCAAGTTCTTCGAGTTCGTCCGCGAGATCTTAGTGAGCTAGGGCGTAGATCGGTGGGAGGAAAAGACTTCGCGCGCACCCTAGTGTTCGAACCTTAAGGGTTTGCCAGAACCCCACATCTCACATTTGGCGCGCCAGGTAGGGGTGCGCCGTAGCTTCCCCTCCGTCGATCTACGCTCCGTCGCCATCGCGCTTCGCCCACATGGCAGGCGCCCTGCCGCCAACTCCGACAGTCGGCGTTGACGTTGAGGCCAGGGGACTCTGAGCCCTGGCCCCTGCCCTGCGGCGGGAGCAGTGGCCGCCCAAGTTCAGGCCGAAGATGTCGCCGCGCTATGATGAGGCGGCAGACCCTCATCTTTCCTGCTGGCGTACGAGGAGGCCGTCCTCGAAGCGGGGGTGATGACAAGGTCATGGCCAACTGCCCCATGGCCCTCGCCGGTGCTACCTCTTGAGCACTGCGTTGCATTTCCTTGAAGAGGAAAGGATGATGGAGCAAAGTAGCGTAAGTATTTCCCTCAGTTTTTGAGAACCAAGGTATCAATCCAGTAGGAGGCTATGCGCGAGTCCCTCGTACCTGCACAAAACAAAAAAATCCTCGCAACCAATGCGATAAGGGGTTGTAAATCCCTTCACGGTCACTTACGAGAGTGAGATCTGCTAGATATGATAGAATAATATTTTTGGTATTTTTGTGATAAAGATGCAAAGTAAAATAAAAGCAAAGTAAAAAAGCAAAGGAAATAACTAAGTATTGGAAGATTAATATGATGAAGATAGACCTGAGGGCCATAGGTTTCACTAGTGGCTTGTCTAAAGAGCATAAGTATTTTACGGTGGGTGAACGAATTACCGTTGAGCAATTGACAGAATTGAGCATAGTTATGAGAATATCTAGGTATGATCATGTATATAGGCATCACGTCCGAGACAAGTAGACCGACTCCTGCCTGTATCTACTACTATTACTCCACTCATCGACCGCTATCCAGCATGCATCTAGAGTATTAAGTTCATGAAAACATAGTAACGCCTAAAGCGAGATGACATCATCTAGAGGGATAAATTCATGCAATATGATAAAAAAACCCATCTTGTTATCCTTGATGGCAACAATACAATACGTGCCTTCTTTGGCCCTTTGTATTGCACAACCAATTCATCATTATAAGTATTCTTTTGACAGAACTTTGTGAGCCTAAACTCAAGAGAATATCCTACTTCATTATTTCAAATGGCCAAATCATCATTAAGTTCAGAAATTCTATCAACTAAAACATTGGTAGGAACCCTTTTTCTAAGATTTTCCTTGAAAGCAACATAATCTAGGGATTGAAAACACATTATTTCTTCTTGATAAAAAGGATAGCCTCTGTGGGAGGACGGCAAGCGTCCACCCTATAATGCGCAAAGATTTCTTTGGCCTCTTTTATTATGAATCTGAACTCATGAGCCAAAAAGATCGTAGCGGCACGCTGAACAGAAGAATGCTCAATATTAGAAAATTGTAGGAAAATCCTTTGTATGCAAGGGTGCATGTGCATGAATTGTCTTTCAAGTTCAACTACAAGCATGGCAATAGCGTCCGCAAGACTACTAGTTCTATGAAGGATAGAACTACCCATAGAAGGCAAAGCACTGACACAAGTAAAGAGGAAATGATGATGCAGCAAAGTAGCGTCAGTATTTCCCTCAGTTTTTGAGAACCAAGGTGTCAATCCAGTAGGAGGCTATGTGCGAGTCCCTCGTACCTGCACAAGACAAATAACTCCTCGCAACCAACGCGATAAGGTGTTGTCAATCCCTTCACGGTCATTTACGAGAGTGAGATCTGATAGGTATGATAGAATAATATTTTTGGTATTTTCGTGATAAATATGCAAAGTAAAATCAAAGCAAAGGAAAAAAGCAAAGGAAATAACTAAGTATTGGAAGATTAATATGATGAAGATAGACCCGGGGCCATAGGTTTCACTAGTGGCTTCTCTCAAGAGCATGAGTATTTTACGGTGGGTGAACGAATTACTGTTGAGAAATTGACAGAATTGAGCATAGTTATGAGAATATCTAGGTATGATCATGTATATAGGCATCACGTCCGACACAAGTATACTGACTCCTGCCTGCATCTACTACTATTACTCCACTCATCGACCGCTATCCAGCATGCATCTAGAGTATTAAGTTCATGAAAACAGAGTAACGCCTTAAGCAAGATGACATGATGTAGAAGGATAAATTCATGCAATATGATAAAAAAAACCCATCTTGTTATCCTCGATGGCAACAATACAATACATGCCTTGCTGCCCCTACTGTCACTGGGAAAGGACACCGCAAGATTGAACCCAAAGCTAAGAACTTCTCCCATTGCAAGAAAGATCAATCTAGTAGGCCAAACCAAACTAATAATTCGAAGAGACTTGCAAAGATAACCAATCATACATAAAAGAATTCAGAGAAGATTCAAATATTGTTCATAGATATTCTTGATCATAAACCCATAATTCATCAGTCTCAACAAACACACCGCAAAAAGAAGATTACATCGAATAGATCTCCACAAGAGAGGGGGAGAACATTGTATTGAGATCCAAAAAGCGAGAAGAAGCCATCTAGCTAATAACTATGGACCCGAAGGTCTGAGGTAAACTACTCACACTTCATCGGAGAGGCTATGGTGTTGATGTAGAAGCCCTCCGTGATGGATGCCCCCTCCGGCGGAGCTCCGGAACAGGCCCCAAGATGGGATATCATGGATACAGAAGGTTGCGGCGGTGGAATTAGGTTTTTGGCTCCTCCTCTGATCGTTTGGGGGTACGTAGGTATATATAGGAGGAAGAAGTACGTCGGTGGATCAACAGGCGCCCCACGAGGGTGGAGGGCGCGCCAGGGGGGGGGGGGTAGGCGCGCCCCCTACCTCGTGGCCTCCCTGTTGGTTGCTTGACATAGGGTCCAAGTCTCCTAGGTCTTGTTCGGTGAGAAAATCATGTTCACGAAGGTTTCATTCTGTTTGGACTCCGTTTGATATTCCTTTTCTTCGAAACCCTAAAATAGGCAAAAACAACAATTCTGGGCTAGGCCTCCGGTTAATAGGTCAGTCCCAAAAATAATATAAAAGTGGATAATAAAGCCCAATAATGTCCAAAACAGTAGATAATATGGCATGGAGCAATCAAAAATTATAGATACGTTGGAGATGTATCAGCCGGCGAGCCGCGCGCCTAGCTGCTCAACCTTCCCGGATCCACGGTGGCATCTTGGGAGGAGCTCCGCGACCTCTTCACTACTCGCTACGCGGTGCCGGCGCACCACGCAGTCGCGGCCATGCTGGGCGGCTCTTAAGCACCACCGTCAGACCGCCACGCCAAGCCGTTCCTCCGTCAGATCGGGGCCACCTCTAGGCGTCGGGGGCTCCGCCGGGTTTGGCTGCGCCAGAGGCCGACCTCACCTTCGGCTCAGAAGACCACCCTGACTACACCGCCGGCTCCGGAATGCTCCCGATGCTCTGCACGCCTACCATCTGCAACATGGCTGTCACCAAAACCCTCGTCGATGGCGGTGCTGGCATCAACTTGCTCTCCGTGGAAGCCTTCAGCCTTCTCCACGTGCCACTCGAGCGGCTCGGCCTCAGTAAGCCCTTCTCGGGAGTGGGTGGTGGAGCTGCCCACTCCCTGGGGCTGATCCGCCTCCCTGTCTCCTTCAGCACGCGCGACAACTATCACACCGAGCTGGTGGAATTCGACATTGCTCGCATTGGTCTCCCGTACAACGCCATCCTCGGGTACCCGGCTCTCGCTTAGTTCATTGCGGCGACTCACCCGGCTTACAACCTCATGAAGATGCCAAGGAGCAAGGGCGTCCTCACCATCAAGGGAGACACTAAGGAGGCCGTGACTGAGCTCAGGCTCGCCTTCAAGACCGTGGCAGCAACACAACCCGCCGACGCCGGTGCCCGCGTGGCCAGGGAGGCCGCGCCCACCAAGAAGAAGCAGTTGTTCACCCAAGACAAGGCAGAAACCAAGAAGGTACCGGTCAGCGAGGACGGGTCTTCAGGAGCCACCTTTAGCATAGGAGCCGACCTTGACCCGGAACAAGAAGAAGCCCTGGTGATGTTCTTGCGCGCGAACAAGGAGATATTCACGTGGGAGCTCAATCAACTGGTAAGGGTATGGCCCAACATCCGCCCCGTGAAGCAGTGAACAAGACGGCAATCCACTGAGAAGCAGGCCTTCATCGTCCAAGAGACACGCATGCTGGAAGCGGGAGGTGCCATCCGAGAGGTCCGATACCCCGAATGGCTGGCGAACCCCGTCGTAGTGCCCAAAAAAGGCAGGAAGGAACGGATGTGTGTCGACTTCACCAATCTTAACAAAGCCTGCCCCCATGATCCGTTCCCACTCCCGCGCATCGACCAGGTTGTCGACTCCACCGCCGAGTGTGAGCTGCTGTGCTTCCTGGATGCGTTCTCAGGGTATCATCAAATCAAGATGGCGGTGGAAGATGTGGAGAAGACGGCCTTCCTGACACCATGTGGGGTGTACTACTACACCTGCATGACCTTCGGGCTGCCCAACGCGGGTGTGACCTTTCAGCGGTTGATGCACATTGCTCTGGCGCGGCAGCTCGGGAGAAATGCAGAGGCCTACGTCGATGACATAGTGGTCAAGTCTCGCGAGGTGAGGACATTGATTCAGGACTTGGAGGAGACCTTCGAGAGCCTGCGCCAACTGAACTTGAAGCTCAACCCGGAGAAGTGCGTGTTCGGCGTCCCCTCCGGCAAGCTGCTAGGATTCTTCGTATCCCACAGAGAGATCGAGGCTAACCCAGAGAAGATCATGGCCATCGAGGACATGAGCCCACCACAGACCCTCAAAGAGATGCAGAAGCTAGCAGGGCGGGAGACCGCGTTAGGGCATTTCATCTCCAAATTAGGAGAGCGCGCCTTACCTTTCTTCAAGCTCATGAAGAAGAAGGGCCCGTTCGAGTGGAACCCGGAGGCCGAACGGGCCTTCCAAGACCTCAAGAAATACCTTACTACCCCCCGGCGATGGTGGCACCACGGCCCCTCGAGCCTCTGGTACTCTACCTTGCTGCCACCCCATACTCCACCAGCGTGGCGTTGGTGGCGGTACGGGAGGAGCACCAAGCCAAGGGCGCACCGCGCCAAGCCAGAGCTGAAGTGCGCGCGGGGCCAGGAAGGCACAGCAAAGGCATCAGCGGTGGAAGGTCAAGCTCAGTAGGGCGGCATCGCAGAAGCCCCCTAGGACAATCAGGTCTCAGGGATCCTCCCACCTCAGGATATGCCCCGATCTCCGCAGGAGCCGAGCCTCGACAGTGTGCCGGCCCTCGTTGAACACCCGGTGTACTTTGTCAGCACCGTACTACGGGACGCGAGGGCATGCTACCCCATGCCCTAGAAACTCCTGCTCGCACTCCTGGTGGCCTCACGCAAACTACGACACTACTTCTAGGGCCACCCCATCAAGGTCATCTCAGCCTACCCATTGGAGAGGGTACTTAGGAGCCCTAAATCGGCCAGAAGGGTCGCTGAGTGCAAAATCGAGTTTCAAGCATTCCAGTTGGAGTTCAACACTACCAAGGTCATAAAGGGGGCCGCACTCGCTGACTTTGTGGCAGAATGGATGGATTCCCCGACACTTGAGGAAGGAGAAGACCGGTCCACCTCCCCAGGAAGTGAGGCTCCGGATGGCTAGGTCATGTACTTCGATGGTGCCTTCGCGCACCAGGGCGCGGGGGCTGGAGCATTGCTCATCTCGCACACCCAGGACAAGCTCTACTACGCCGTGAAACTCTACTTTCAGCACGGCGAGAAGGTCTCCAACAATATTGTAGAATACGAAGGCCTCATAGCTGGCCTGAAGGCTGCGGCGGCTCTATGGGTGAAGCGCCTCACCGTCTGAGGCGACTCACAACTCCTCGTTAACTTCTCCAACAAGGTGTACGAGCCGAAGGACGAGCATATCGAGGCCTTCCTCGCGGAGGTGCGCAAGATGGAGAAACAGTTCTCAGGCCTCGAGCTGCAGCACGTACCCGGGGGCACCAATAAGGAGGCCGACGACATCGCCAGGAGAGCATCCAAGCGGCAACCGCAGGAGCCTGGCATCTTTGAGGAGTGGCTCTTCAAGCCATCAGCTGCGCCACCTCTTTCAAGCATGACTCAACCTCGGGAGGAGCTCCCCCAGCCTCCGGCCACAGGAGCCCCAGCCCGTGGCCCGACCTCAGGAGCTCTGCTGCTCTTGGCGCTCGAGCCCCAGGAGGAATGCTGGACCAAGGAATTCAAGGAGTACTTAACGCATGGGACGTTGTCGGAGAAGGAAGAGGAGGCGGAGCGCGTGGCCCGGCAAGCCACGGCATACTGTATCCAAGACGACGAGTTATACAGGAAATGACCGAATGATGTCATGTTGCTGATTGACATACCCGGCGGGGACTGCGGACACCACTCGTCATCACGGACCATCATCGGCAAGGTGTTTCGCAGTGGATTCTACTAGCCTACAACACTCAACGACACAGCCGAGCTGGTGAAATCCTGCGAAGCTTGCCAGTTCCACGCCAAGCAAATCCATCAGCCAGCTCAAGGTCTTCAAACCATCCCACTCACATGGCCGTTTGTGGTCTGGGGGCTAGATATCCTACGCCCGTTCCCTCGGGCGCCAGGGGGCTACCGCTACCTCTACGTCGCCATCGACAAGTTCACCAAGTGGACGGAAGTGGAAGCCGTCCATACCATCCCAGCCGGCTCTGCTGTCAAGTTCATCAAGGGCCTCGTAATCCGCTTCGGGGTCCCCAACCGCATCATCACAGATAACGGTTCGTAGTTTACTAGCAACCTCTTCAAAACCTATTGTGCTAACCTTGGAACACAGATCTGCTACGCTTCGGTGGCCCATCCTAGGAGTAATGGATAGGCCGAACGTGCTAACACGGAGGTCCTGAGGGGCCTCAAGACCAGGACCTTCAAGAAGAAGCTGGAGGCCTGCGTCAGGGGATAGCACGATGAGCTCCAATCTGTATTGTAGTCCATCCGAATCACCGCCACCAAGCCAACGGGAGAGACTCCATTCTTCCTCGTCTATGGAGCTGAAGCAGTCCTTGCTCACGAGGTCAAGCATTGCTCCGCACGGGTCCTAGAGTTCGACGAAACGCAGCAGGAGGCCACACGGGGGATGGACCTCGTGCTGGGGGAGGAACGTCGCCGCGAAGCTGCGCTACGGGCGGCGAGGTACCAGCAAGCATTGCGGCGATACCACTGCCGCAACATCCGCTCCAGGACACTCGAGATGGGCGACCTAGTCCTTGGGCGGGTCCTCTCCAGGGAAGGGCTGCATAAGCTTTCACCAATGTGGGAGGGCCCGTTTTAGGTCGTCCACATCTCGAGGCCTGGTGTCGTGCGCCTGGAGACACAAGACGGGGTACCAAAACGCGTGGAACATCCAGCACCTCCAGAAGTTCTACCCATGAAGCAAGGCTTAGAGCCTGTGAAGCAAGGCCCAGAGCCTGTGAAGAAAGGCCCAGAGCCTGTGAAGAAGGCCCAGTTCCTGTGAAGAATCGCCGCCTGTGACACTCTCATGTAATAATGAGTTGGGGCTGTACTCGCCCCGGAGTCTCAGGAGTGCCGGCCTCTGGCCCTGGGGCTCCCGCCCACGCGTGGCAGCACTTAGCTCCGCGCTGGTGAGAAGACTTGAAGACTAGATTAGGTGCCAGATGCGGCTTTTCATTTGCTTTTCGTAGTTGGCTTGCTTTTCCTTAATCAAAGTTTTCTTTTGGCGTTCCTTGCTGATCTGACCCCCTCACCTCTCACTGCATTTTTCCGGCTCGGGTTCGCTCGCGTTCTCTCTCTCGCATCCCTCGCGAGGGGGCTAGGCAGGTGCCCTCGCGAGCATTTTCTTTCCCCTTTTCGGCCTTCTCGCGAGCCACCCTCTTTCGAGCCCAAAAGCTGGCGTGCTTCTCCAAGTCCGTGCCCCTCGGGTACGGTGACACAAAGCGCCAGGTCAGGGCCAGGGTGATCGACAAATCTTTTAGCGCACTTCCTAACGAGTTTTTGCACTTCCCGAGCGAATGCAGGCCACCAAGGCTAGATGGACACGAGGAAATGAGCGCCTCATGAGGAAGAGGGCATCCCGAAAATACCAGGTTAAGCTATCTTCGCACGAAATAATGACACAACACGGAAACAACACGCATAGTGCAACAACCGAGGAACTATAGTTCAATACACGCCCCCTGGGCCCATACTGGTTTCATTCTTGATGCAGGAAAAAGAGTAAAACAAAAGTGGCGTTGCAGCAATACACGGAGGTAGACCCCTAGCAGCACCCCGAGCCTAGCCGAATCCTTCTTCGCGCTTCACGGAGGCGCGGTGACGAGATGACCCACTGCCGGCTTCAAAGTGGGCGCGGCGGCTGGTCGTAGCCACTGCTGCTGGAACTGTCACCAGAGGAAGAGCCGCCGTAGCTGGACAAGACACGGTCGCCCCCGGGGGCAGGCTCGCCCTCATTCTCGCCGCGGTCGTCCCTGAGACCGAGCACCTCCTCACCATCGTTCGCCTCGGGGCAGCCCCCGGTGCGGCGACCATCTTCCCCAAACACCCTCATGTAGAGGGTCGATCCACCATCATACATAAAGTGGAGGGTGCACCGCCTTCCCAAGCCACGCGTGCGGGCGAACGTCTGCCAGCCGCGGGCCAGAGCTATGTTGCCCGCGCGGAAGTCGCGACAGCAACCCAAGAAGCCTTGCTACAACAACCATC
Source organism: Triticum urartu (assembly GCF_003073215.2). NCBI lineage: Eukaryota > Viridiplantae > Streptophyta > Magnoliopsida > Poales > Poaceae > Triticum > Triticum urartu. The sequence continues at coordinate 219,520,800 of NC_053025.1, forward strand.
CTCCTGCAGCCAGTTGCCGGCCGGGTTCTCCGACTAGACGACAAACCCCGGCGACACTTCCATCATGTGGAAGCGCGGACGGGGGGGGGGGACCAGAGCACGCCTCCCCTCGTTAACTGGATCGCCGTGGCTGGGACAACCCCCTCCGCGTGCCGTAGCGCTGCTCCGACGGTGGGCCGCGGCAGGGGACGTGGTGCGCTTGCGCGGACAGCTGTGCCCGCGCTTGGGCGCCGGGGAGTCTTGTCCCTCGCGAGGGGCCTTTCCCTTCTCCGCGGCGGAGAACTTCCTTCATGGCGCCATTGGTGACACTGCAAGCAATGGAGCGAAGAAGAAGCAAGCAAGCGAGGAAGAGTTGGGCGACGGGGGCTCCGCCCCCTCCCCATTTATAGCAAGAGAAGCCCAACCGACGCCTCCCACGATCGTAGGTAATGATGGTTCTCCTCGCATGTCGCAGAGACTTGCCGAGTCGTGCAGTTGCCGAGGCAACGTGGGGAAGCGGAGACGCCCGCGCCCGATCGACCGCCATACGTCAACCAAGGCCGAAGGCTTTTGGGGGCCCGCGGTGCTCCGTACTTGACCCTTGGCTTCACCGTGAAGCCAAGCCCAAGCGCACCTTGGCCCAGGGGCTACTATCGGCATTCTTGGAATGGGGGTCCCCAGACATGCCTGCCTGTGGCCCGCTGCGTGGCTAAGCCAACAGGCCGTACGACCCATCTTCATCAACAAGGCATCCAAGACACTCGCGAGGGGCCAAGCCTAGCGAGGCGGACGACACAAGACCTCGTCTGGAGTGGCCTAGTCAGGCAGGCTCACAAAGGCGGAGATAACAAGGCGAGGCAAACCTCACGAGGCTCTCGTGACGTGAGCCATGACAATCGACACCAGTCGGGCGCTAGGCGGGCAGCAGCGCGCAGAGTCCTTGTTTCCTCTTTGGTGCTAAGGAGGCCAGCGCAGGCGAGGAGTACCAAGGCATTAGGCAAAGGTTGCCATATCAGTACAACAAGACCAAGACCAGAAGGACGGCAGGACGGAGGTCATTATGGAGCCCAAGACGGCGTCACCACTAGAGCCTTTCGCTGGCGTAGACCACGTTTGTCAAGATAGCTTGTACTAGCTATCCCACTTCAAATTTGCCCGCTGTTGTTGGCTCCCTTCCCGCTCAATATTTGGGAAGAGGACCGGGGCCTCTATAAATAGGACTAGCCACCACCATAGGTATTGACGGATCATCAAGATCATCCCCACACACACAAGTTAGCCAGGCACGAGAACACCTCACCCTCAGGAGGTTGTTCTTCCCTTTGTGTTGTTCATCATCATCCCAAGAGGCAATCCACCACCACCATACTAGAGTAGGGTATTACACCACAATGGTGGCCCTAACTAGTATAAACCTTGTGTCTTTTTGTGTTGCGAGTTCGTCGAGTTCGTCCGCGAGATCTTAGCGAGCTAGGGAGTAGGTCAGTGGGAGGAAAAGACTTCGCGCGCACCCAAGTGTTCAAACCTTAAGGGTTTGCCAGAACCCCACATCCGACAACCACAACACACGTATCGTCGCTATATTCATGCATGCATATGTTTAAAACACTATGATCTCCTATTCAAATATATGAATCCACTTTCATATCAAATTATGATCTTTGTTAGTCTCTTACACCCACACAATCCTCTAACCTTTGTAGCTACCACTAAGTTTCTCTCGTGCATGCACACTCCCTCCTCGCCCTCGCCCTCCCTCAGCATTCTATCCATCGCACCCATTCATTTTTTTCTTTAGGTCATTCTCCCACAGTCTCCACAATTCCTTTCCGACACACACCGATCAATAAACCTCTCCAACGATGTCTGCCTACAACATACACACGCACCTTCAATCTCCTCCTTTATGTGTCCTTGCCTCGTGTCTCTCATACGGTCCCACACACGTGTAAACTCTCGCCCCTCTTTTCATCGATCTCACAACCGCACACTCCTCCCCCTATCTAGCTAGTAGCTGGGCCTCTCGCCCCACCTCCTAGCTCCATTCTCTCTGTTTATCCATCTCGCTGGGCCTTATTTGCCCCTAACAAATAGATGTACACCGACCGATCTCCCGCTATACATATAGCTAGCTAGGTCCTTATAACTCATTTTTCCCCATGCGTTGATCGATCTACCTCATTAGTTGTGTCTCTCCCTTCCTCCGACAAACAACAATTGATCTACAGATCTAGTTAGGTTTGCTTACCAAACACATGGTTCCCCTTCATCATCCATGGATGTGTCCCGACAGATCTATCATGCACAGGCACACACAGGCACACATCCCCACTGTTAATGATAATATTGCAGTTCCACCCTCAGTTTGTCTAGTAGGCCTCTCCCACCATCTTCGAGAAGCAATTCCATCACCCATCCAACACTCTACCCCTCTCCCTCCCTCTCTCTCCTCTCTCTCTCTCTGTCCCATCCTATTCCCCGTCCTTCAGTTATGTATGGATGTTGACCGATCTCCCTCAAGACATAGCCGGGTCTCTCCTTCTCAACACATATACGAGTCGTTCTACCTCTATAGTTAGGCATCTGCCTACCCCTCCCCCACCCCCTCCCCCCACACACACACCGATACATGGAGCGCTCTAGTCATGTCTCCCTGCCACACACAAACTTGACATGTGCCCTCTGACGTTCCGGTAGCTAGGTCAGTCGCCCTATAACTTTGACTTGCACACACACACACACACAATTTCGGTGGCTCTCTTCATCGATCTCACACCCACCCACTAGATCCTCTCTTCGACTCTATCGATATCTATGACCCCTACCTCTCTTCTCGTGGACCGCCCAACCCTCTATATATGATTCACACACATTGCATGCAAAATTTTGTTTGAGATGTCATCGACACATATTCCCACAAATACATTCACGAAATCCCCCCCCCCCCCCAAAAACAAAAAACACTCACGAACGCACAAGCCATTTGTCTAGGTTTGTATCTCTCACACACACCCACGTAGGTGGGTGACGTGCACGAAGAGAAGAGGTGCACACACGGCGCACGTACTCCCGTCTCTTTCACATCCACACCCGCGCGGGTACACGGTGGAGCTCATTTCTGTAAGAAAAGGCAGCCCACGTGGTAATTTGACACGCGTACTGGTTGTCCACTAGTTGGAGGGAGGATCGTCTACCACGGGTAAACAAACAAATTGTGACTTGACGCGTTATGTTAAAAAAGAGGCAAACCATGTGGGGCCTACCTTAGAGGCAAGGCTCTATACACTAGAGTACTTTTGATGTGTCCCGTCAACTCGCAGAACGAGGAGAAGCTTGCTTGTACGCCGTCTCCCCCGCCCACGGGTGCGGTGGCTCACAGGATGAGGTGAAGCTTGCTTACTATGCCTTACGCCCGCTCCCTCGCCCACGCGCGTGGTGGCTCGCAGGACGAGGAGAAAATTTTACTAGTACTCCCTCCGTTTAATCCTCGTCCCTACCTTGGTTAGAGAGATAATGATATTGTTCGAAATATATGTCCTTTAGAAGATTTCAATATGAACTACTAGTACAAACTCCAAACACTGATGTATATAGACGTATTTTAGAGTGTGGATTCACTCATTTTTCTCCGTACGTAGTTCATATTGAAACGAGCGTAATAGTATGCACTCTCCCTCGCCCCTTGATCCTTGCCACATGGTGGACGTGCAGCAATTCATTCGGTCTCATATAGCCAGAACGATATATACCGCAGTACCATTATTGCTCGACTTGCTGAAGAGGCGAAGTGCCAATTGCAAGGTTAATAGTTTGGAGATGCCAAGCACAAGGTTTATAGGAGAACGAGTAGTAGGTGCCGCGTCATTTATAAATAAAGTTGTAGTGTGAGGCGAGCCATGTAATAACTGAGCCTGCGTGTCTTCACAGCTCTTGCACTCCTCCGCCGTAAGAATGGAGAAAATTGTAATCTCGTAGTACCTCCTTTCGCCAAAAGCGTGGGACAGCCAGCAGTCCTACCACCTCAGTAATAATGACCAATGAGCCGTCAAATCACATAGACCCAGCAGTAAGTTGGATGGACAAAGCAACCATCACTCTTGAATCCGCTTCTCCCTTCAATGCAGGCGCCAGTGAGAGGTCGCGTCTGCTCTGCCCGAGCATGAATGCGGCACCGATTTTTTGGAGTGGCGCTGACCGTTTCGGGCGGGAAGCGCGCGCGGGTGATGGAGGGGATTTGGGTGTGCCAGGCTGGTCAGGAGCGAACGTGGCAGCTGTCCTCCTGTCCCTATCGGATGCCCAGAAACCAGAGGATGCACCGACTCTCGCAGCTAAAATCATACACTGCCCACCATCTCTCTGTAGGATCAGGTCGATTTGTCGCTCTATCTAACACACACATGTTGTTAAACACACACACTCGCTCACGCACACGCACACACAGGTTCATAGAATAGGAAAATCATGCGAGTGCGAAGCCACAGGAAGTGAGATACAAATGGAGTACGTACAAGAAGAGAAGAGGTGACAAATATTCCATCAAACTTGGACTGAGGAGTAGCACTCCCTCCGTCTAGGTGTTAAGTCATCCTACGGAAATCAGATATACCCAAAATGTTTAGGCATCGTCCATTAACTTCGCATCTCAATCCCCTCCTGGCCTCATTGCTAGCGAGTGTTGTTACTTAGGGAGCGTTTGGATCCTTAGCAAGAACAGCTTATAGCATAGCCGGGCAAGGTTAGGCGTTTGGAACTGTTAAAATATGTTAGCTTTTGTGGGCCATCTAGCTTGAGTGGGCTAGAAAAACCTTGCTAGCTCAGGAGAGCCAGATCGGCTCGCTTCCGATGGCAAACTTCACGTAGTAGTAACATAGACTAGTAACATGTGCATGTTGTACTAGTCCAAGTTACTCACCACTATGACCAGCCTAAGCAATGTAACCAAACGCTCCTTACTCTGCCTTGATATCTCCCCCTGAAACCCAATGCATGGAGCGCAACTACGCGTTGATCAGTCAAGAAATCAAAGTTGGCTTGCAAGCGAGTTAATACATGGCCCTGCATGGTAGCTAAAATGGCATCTCTTAGTTGTTGGGATTAATTGTTGAGTTTAGAGACAGAAATCAGGGCCTTGATTGGGGGAATGCCGGTCAAGTTTCTCCTTCTCCTCCAATCTGCTTGCACCTTGGTCCCACTGCACCTTCTAACATGACTTATTTCACCTAGATGGAGGGAGTCGTACGAGATACGGCGGCACACTGACTTAGGTCGAATACAAGTGCCCAAAAATGTGTGCATGTTATAATAAGGATTCACTTAAAATAGTACATGAGTGAACAAAGGGATAAATTGGACAGTGTTCCCGAGAAGTAGCGAGATGTGTGAGGTAAGATACACCACTGGCGCTTTTAATTTTCTTATTAATTTGTTTGTATCACCCTCTGACTGGTGGGACCCAACGTACTATGTGGAGAGAGGTAAGGTGACTGAGGCTGCATTATTTCTGCACCACTGTGGATAGTCTTACCACCAAATCCACATAACATGATTATGATTTAAATCCCAATGACTCCCACACACACACAAAAAACACGGCATGCTTGTCACACGAATGCAGGAATGTATAAAAGGCTATTTTTCTCTCATTGAACATAATGGGAGGGTTGTGTAGCTGGTTAGCCTGTTCGCTCATCAAACTTGAGGTCTCAGGTTCGATAACTACACTTGAGCATAATTCGTGCCAGGTGAATTCTTTGACTGGTCAAAATGGATGGATACGAAGCTATACGATCTCGTAGTGACCGTATAATCACCTGATCACGTATAAGTTGCAGCCTCGGCACTTGTTTTCTAGGGTTTGCACTCTTCACACTCTCTCCAGTATATATATACACGCTGGAGCCTCAGCGCTTGTAGTTGCTGTCGTCACACTCTCTCACCCTCTCCAAATGTAAACAAGACTTCATTGGCCTCTCTCTCCCCCTCACTGCTGGTCTTCTTGTAGTTTCTCTCTTCACACTCTGTCACCCTCTCCAGATCTAAACAAGACTTCGTTGGGCTCTCTCTCCCCTAACTGCTGGTCAAAGAGCCGGCAGGATCCGTCCACCGAGAAGGGAAGGAGGCTTAACGTTGTCGCCGTCGGCGAGAGAGGGAATCCACTACCGGTGCAGCTGTTCACTTTCACCCAGCGGCGGCGCGGGAGGGCCTCCGACCCCTTCTTCTTCGCCACCGTACATAGTGTGGGTCGAACGGTCACCGATCGCCCACCGAACCACACCACAAGAACCTTAAGGTATAATTTACTTATTCCACATGCATTGCTCTAGCTGCATGTGGGCTTTTTCCGCTTCTGCACTCGAATCTAGATGTTGGATCAAACAGGAAACTAGTGGGGAAAGTTGTACACCATGAATCTATGATGTGGATCAAAGAGGAAAGGAATGGGGGAAAGTAGTGGGAAAAGTTGTATAGCGTGAATCTAGGATGTGGTTCAAAAAGGAAAGGAAGGGGGAAAGTAGTGGGGAAAGTTGTATCGCATGAATCTAAGACGTGGTTCAAAGAGGACAGGAATGGGGGAAAGTAGTGGGGAAAGTTGTATAGCATAAATCTAGGACATGGTTCACAGAGGAAAGGAAGTGGGGGAATGTACTAGTACAGACTGGCTATCCAGCACCTACGTTGGTCGAAAAGGGAAAACAATGAAAAACGCAGTACGCACATCTGTAACGAATTGATCTTTTTTTTGGGGGACAAGGCTATAGAGTTTGAGCAGGACTAGATTTGCTGCGCTCAAATAGGAAAAGGTGTCTAAAGATAACAAAACTGGGACCAACACAAATATGCTCCTTGGTTGTTTGTTCTTTGTTGCAACAGATTGTGCATCACCCCAGTACATCGGTAGATGCACATGGTGCTAGTGCGCCCACTGTCCCGTGCAACTCTTTAATTGTTGTTAATTTAAGGCCCTGTTTGGTTAAAAACTCCCTAGTCCCTACCTGCTTTGTTCCTGGGACTAAACATGGACCAGAGGTTATTGAATGACATGCTAAAAGGCCATATTACCCCAAGTAATGAACTAATAGAGACACGGTGCGATGCGTGGCAGGGGCAACTGTTGGAAAAAGTCCCAAAAAGACTCTCCCTCGGGGTCTTCTTTCTTTAGTCCCAAATGCCCACTTTTAGTCCCTAAAAGTCCCTCCTAATTCGTTTAGATGGGACTGACACGGAGTTTTTTTAGTCCCTCCACCAAAAAGTCCCTGTAAACAAGCACCCTCTAATAATGCTGCTGGAAAATTGATGCAATGCCACAGTTAAAAGCAAATTACATGTTTAACGAATTTTATTGTTAATATAATCTCTCTGTTAATATTAATCAATGCCACTGTTTGAGAAATTATACTATCTTGCTCTCTTTCCCATTTAGATAAGGTAGATGCTTCTTTTTGTTGGCTTCTGTGTCATCCACCGTTATTGACCACTAGTTTTTTCTTTTGTACCTCTGTGTAAACAGGGTTATCTACTTCACCTCGTTGCCATTGTGACCTTTTGTTGCATTGCACAAAACACTTTTGTTTTAAGAGTGTTTTGTGTAGTTCAACCAAAGTGTCACACTGACAACGTTGCTTGATTGCTTGATCTTAGTGGAACTGCACAAGAGGAGATCTTACTTCCTATCCATGTTGGCAAATTTGGTTCAGATCTTTTTCTTGTGAGTTGTTTGAATTCCGCGTCATGAGAGGTCAGTACTAGACTTCTTTCACATGATTCTGCAGTGTGCTTTCATATGTTGTGCTACTTGTACGGTAATGTTGCTTGATTTTAGTGAACTGCACAATTGGAGACAAGACTTCCAATCTGTATGTGCACCGCAATATCCCATTGAGGTAAGATAAGTATATTTCACAATTGTTGGCCTGTATTTTGCCACTTTCATTTCAAAATTAACGTCATTGTTTAGTGATATACTTGTGCAACCTAATTGACATGCCAAATCTTACGTTGAAGGCGAAGCTTGTCTGTTATTGAACCAAGTGATGAAGGGGAAGAACAAGCGGCAGAAAAACAAAAATCAACTCCCGGTGCTGTAATGAAGCACTGGAACTGTGATGCCACAAGTAATGATATAGTTTTGCATCTTTATTTATTGCTATGGCTGGAACGAGCAATTGTTTTACCACTGATTTGATGCCACTCTTAATGTAATACGTAATTATCTCTACTTGTGCAAACAGGGATCTTCTTTGAAGATACCATATATTTTAGTGGAACTACACAAGAAGATGTTGGAAACATTAATCTAATCGAGGAGTATATAGTAAGCATGGCCACCACAGTAGATAGCAACAGATGGTTCCAGAGAAGTGCTTCATATGTATGCTACACAATAAGCCTCCTGACATAGGTTGCTATCTGCCCACTGATTTCATCCATATGATTGAGCTTTGACATCTCTATTGGTGTTGTGCTACTGTTTAGATACTGTCATCAAAATGTGGTATTGCCCTTGAGAAGTGCTTCATCTGTGCTATTTTAAATATTTCCTTTCCTTTTTTGGAGCAAACAGGGATGCTAGCATTTAGTTATCCTCTTGTCTTTGCACAACGGGATCATCCTCCTCTGAAGAAGAATATGGAGTACGTGAAGTGACTAGTTATGATTATGCCAGGATGAAGAAGCCCTATCTATCTTCTCATCAGAAGGAACAGTTGAAGGATGGTTACATTACCTCCCACAAGACCAAACTAACTTCAGCTCAGAAGGACTGACAAATCTCCATTTTCTTGCTGTGATGCGCGAGTACAATGTTGTTCTAGGATTCTTTTCGGTGAGTTCCATTTTTCTAAAAGTGTTCTCTACATTGACCACGTAGGTGCCTGTTTAAACTGTCAACTCATAGTACAATTTGATTTATACTAATCACTTTTTTGTATTTGTGCAAACAGGGGTGCTCAGCTTGATTTCAATGGGAACTGCACAAAATGTTCATGAATACATCGAATCGTTAATTTCCACCAGAAGAAAGGAGGTGCCGATAAGTTCAAGGCATTGCGACATATAAGGGCGAAATCATACAAGCTACGTGCGAATTTGGTTGATTTTGGTGGAACTGCAAAAAAAGAACAGCTGGTTTATTTAGCAGGAGGTGCCATGTGAATGTCCGAACTGATGGCAAACCCTACCCATTCCACAATCATAGGCATTTGATATTTTGGAATGGGGAAACCTTGTCAAATTTTTCTCATTGATTTTAGCAAGAAGACATGCGTTTGATATTTTCGAATGGGACGCCCTTTGCTGTCAGCGACGTCGATCCATTTTTTCTTTATTCTTCAGTTGTGAAGTAAATATTGGCTCTGACATGTGAATCACTGAGATGCATAATCATTGATTGTTTTAAATGTTCTCTATGAATTGACAGGCCTGTGTATTTGATTGCAATGTACAGGAACGCTAAAAAGCTGCTCAAACTCTTTGTACTCCTTTTGTTCCTTTTTACTTCGCACATTGTGGAAGTGCATACTTTTTTCTATAAGATTGGTCAAAGTAGAGATACTTTGACTGCTGACAAAACTTGTATGCAGACTAGAAAGGACTGGAGGTAGTACATGTGAAACTGCTGCAAACGAGATGATCACCCTGGTGGGAATAATGCTAGTACGTATTGTTTTGCATGTTCATCCAATGCCAGTGATACTAGAATTCGAACTAATCGAAATAAATTCATTCATACACGGTCGGATTTCATATAAACATGTCGGATTTCATTACATTTCATACATTCTTCAACTAAAAAGGGGTGCGCTGGAGGTATAATTAATTAACCAAAGCTACCCACCTGTGGCCGGCTGAGCCGAATAGAAGCTTCAGTGACTTAACTGCAGGTGCAGTTGCGTAACTGACATGTGGCCCAGATGCCTGTTTGGCCCACGTGTCAGTCAGCCAACTGCACCAGCAGTTAAGTAGAAGCACCGTCTTTCTCCAACATAGGTCTCCGACTCCACGTCGCCACCAAGAAGCTAACCGGCCATCAGTGGTCAACCCGCCTAGCTTGTCACAGCGATTAGGGCAACTAGGAGCCCAATGATCAGGATCCCCACATGACAAACACCTTTCTTATTGTCATTCTTCTTCTTGAAGTTCATGTGTTGCACAACCTTGTTCTTCCCATCAAACTTTGCTTTACCATCAAACTTGCCCTTGTTCTTGAACTTTTGCGGCTGGAAGTTCTTCTTCTGTACCAGATTGGCACTAGATCCTCCCTCAATTCCTCGAGCACGTGTGTCCTTTGCTCTCGCCTTTTCTTCCACGTCAAGAGTGCCAATTAGATCCATGAAGGAGGAAGCTTAGTGATGATACCTCTGGAAACAAACTTGTCTGGTAGCATACAACTGAAGTGCTCAAGTTCTCTAGCAAATGACTATGTCTCATGAGCTTGCTCAACCATAGAGCGCTCTTCAATCATCCTGTAATCATAGAATTGCTCCATGATGTATAACTCAGTGCCAGCAACCGGAGGGTAGCAGCGGTGGCCTTACTTGGACCCGAGCGGCAGTGACCTCGTTGGCAGCGGGGCGGGGCCTCGGCGGAGCCGGCGATGTCCTCTGTCTCGTTGCCGGTGGGCGGTGCCTCAACGGAGCAGGGGAAATCCCCCCCTCATTGCTGGCAGGGTCTGGCCTCGGCGGAGCCGGTGGTGTCCTCTGCCTCGTTTTGGCGCCGCGGGGCCTCGGCGGAGCAGGGCCTCGTCGACGCCAGTGGAGCGGGGACTCATCGGCACCGACATTGTCCTCTACCTCGTCCTTGGTCTCGCCAAATAGCGCCTCGCCTGCTTCATCGCCCTCTTTGTAGGCGGCCACAGCCTCCACCACCCACATGTGTAACCGTCAGTGCTCGACGCGGCCCTCGAGGGCGGAGCGGTACGGGTCGAGCAGCACCTTCTACTCGGCCGCTCCGTGGTGATCTGCTCCTCCACCTACAGGTGCTCCTGGAGGAGATGGTGGTTGTAGGCGGCGTCGGCCTACGCCTCCTGGAACTGCTCCTCATGCTTTTGCCCCACCGTCTCCATATATTGGGCACGAGCCTCGCCGATGGTCATGGTGCAATGCACCGGCAAGGATGGCGCGGAGGAGGGGGTTGGCGCCGGATCGTCGACTACCATGTTATCAATTGGGACGTCGTCGTCCTCCGGCTGCCTGCCGGCCAGCCAGTCGGCAGCAATGGCTGCCATCTCTTTGTGGTCCATCGTTTGCCCGTCCCGAAGAGCGCTGGAGCGCGAGGAAGCCATGGTGGGCAGTAGTGGTGTGGACAGGAGAATAGGAACGGATGTGGATGACTACGGTTATGGCCGGGGCAGTAGTTTATATAGAAATGGTGGGCGGCAGAGGGACGTACGTGTGGCGCTGGAGTAGCCGCCTCGGCAACCGCGTATCATTAATGTGGGCGGAAGAAGGACGGATGGACGACAGTTGTGTCGTTTGAAGGCAGAGAAATCGCATGCACCGTGTGACATCCCCGATTCAATCGTACTCTAATCATACACGCAAACGTGTACGATCAAGATCAGGGACTCACAGGAAGATATCACAACACAACACAACACTACAAATAAAATAAGTCATACAAGCATCATATTACAAGCCAGGGGCCTCGAGGGCTCGAATACAAGAGCTCGATCATAGACGAGTCAGCGGAAGCAACAATATCTGAGTACAGACATAAGTTAAACAAGTTTGCCTTAAGAAGGCTAGCACAAACTGGGATACAGATCGAAAGAGGCGCATGCCTTCTGCCTGGGTCCTCGTAAACTACTCCTGGTCGTCGTCAGCGGGCTGCACGTAGTAGTAGGCACCTCCAGTGTAGTAGGAGTCGTTGTCGACAGTGGCATCTGGCTCCTGGGCTCCATCATCTGGTCACAGCAATCGGGTATAGAAAGGGGAAAAGGGGGGGGAACAAAGCAACTGTGAGTACTCATCCAAAGTACTCGCAAGCAAGGAGCTACACTACATATGTATGCATTGGTATCAAATGGATAAAGGGTATCATATGTGGACTGAACTGCAGAATGCCGGAATAAGAGGGGGATAGCTAGTCCTTTCGAAGACTACGCTTCTGGTCACCTCCATCTTATAGCAGGAGAAGGGAGGAGGTGGTAAGTTCACCAAGTAGCATCATGTAGCATAATCCTAACCGATGATCCTCCCCTCGTCGCCCTGTGAGAGAGCGATCACCGGATTGTATCTGGCACTTGGAAGGGTGTGTTTTATTAAGTAACCGGTTCTAGTTATCATAAGGTCAAGGTACAACTCCAAGTCATCCTGTTACCGAAGATCACGGCTATTCGAATAGATTAACTTCCCTGCAGGGGTTCACCACATTTCCCAACACGCTCGATCCCCTTTGTCCAGACACACTTTTTTGGGTCATGCCCGGCCTCAGAAGATCAACACGTCGCAGCCCTACCTAGGCACAAGAGAGAGGTCAGCACGCCGGTCTAAATCTGATGGTGCAGGGGTCTGGGCCCATCGCCCATTGCACACCTGCAGGTTGCGTACGCGGCCGACGAGCATACCTAGCCTCCCTTATACAAGAGCAGGCGTTCCAGTCCAACCCGGCACGCGCCGCTCAGTCGCTGACGTCACGAAGGCTTCGGCTGATACCACGACGTCGAGTGCCCATAACTGTCCCCGCGTAGATGGTTAGTGCGTATAGGCCAGTGGCCAGACTCAGATCAAATACCAACATCTCTTTAAACGTGTTATCTTGAAATAACCGCGAACGCCGACCAGGGCCAGGCCCACCTCTCTCCTAGGTGGTCTCAACCTGCCCTGTCGCTTCGCCACAAAGATCCACACAGAGGGCTGTCGGGAAAGTATGTCCTTCCAGCCCCCAATTTGTGAATCAACCGCGGCTACTCCTCGAGCCGACCCATCTTTTGTCACCACAAGTATCATATATTATGTATAAGTATTTACTCGTGACCACCTCCCGAGTGATCACGGCCCAATAGTATAGCATGGCAGACGGACAAGAATGTAGGGCCATTGATGGTAAACTAGCATCCTATAGTAAGCATTTAGGATTGCAGGTAAGGTATCAACAGTTGTAGCGACACTGACAGGCTATGCATCAGAATAGGATTAATGGAAAGCAGTAACATGCTACACTACTCTAATGCAAGCAGTATACAGGAGAGTAGGCAATATCTGGTGATCAAGGGGGGGCTTTCCTGGTTGCTCTGGCAAGAGAGAGGGGTCGTGAACACCGTAGTCGTACGAGGTAGCAGCGGCATCGGTCTCGGTTTCTAGCGAGAGAAGAGGGGGAAGAAACAATAAATATAATGCAAACAAATGCATGACGATGCATGACATGATAAAGCGTGATGCTAGGTGTGACCTAACGCGGTACGAGGTGGTACCGGTTAAGGGGGAAAACATCCGGGAAATTATCCCCGGTGTTTCGCGTTTTCGGACAGATGAATCGGAGAGGGAAAGTTGCATGTTCTCTATGCTAGGGATGCGTGGCGGACGAACGGGCTGCGTATCCGGATTCTTCTCATCGTTCTGAGCAACTTTCATGCACAAAGTTTTCCCATCTGAGCTACGGTTTATTTTATATTGATTTTAAAAGATTTAAATCATCTTTAGCATTTAATTAATTATTTTAATAGAACATTATCCAAAACAGTGAAAGGTGATGTCAGCATGACATCACCAAGACGTCAGCAGGTCAAACCCAGCTGACCAGAGTCAAACCTGGCTTGTGGGTCCCGCGTGACCCACCTGTCATAGACTCAGGCTAACTAAACAGGTTTGATTAGTTTAGTTAATTGATTAGGTTAATTAAACAATATTAATTAAGTTAATTAATCATTTAATTATTATTATTATTATTATTATTATTATTATTATTGTTTTTTGTAAACGTTCTGGGGGCATGGGCCCCCACTCTCATTGGCCCGGAGGGCCATAGCGGGCGCCGGGTACTGGGTGCAGGGCGCAGGCACCGCCGAACGGGCGTGGGCACTGGGCGCTGCGGGGCGCCGGCCAGGCGGCCGGAGCGGTGGCCGGCGAGCAGCTATGGAGGGGTGAGCCGTAAGACGAGACCGAGGGCCAAAGGGTGAACCAGACGGCCGGGATGAGGCACGGGCGCCAGGACGCGGCCCCGGGCGAGGCTAGCAGGCACATGGGCGGCCGGTGCAGGCCGCAGGGCGCGCGCGGCCAACGGCCAGCAGCGACGCCAAGAAAGGGGCGTGGCCAAGGCCGAGGTGGCCGGAGCAAGGCCCTGACCGCGGCTACGGCGAGTGCATGAGCAGGCGGGCGCGGAAGGGGTCGGGCGCGCACGCACGAGTGGAAGTGGCGAGGTCGGGGCGCGGTAGTGGAAGGCAGCGGAGCGAGGGCGGGCGCACACGCGCTTGGCACGGCCAGGAGCAGGGGGCTGCCACAGCGCGGGCACAACGCGTGCGGGCGCGACGCCGCGGACGTCGGGACAGCGTTGGTGAGCGCGTGCGGGGCGGGGCGGGGCCTCACCAGCGGTCGTGGGGAAAGGGCAGCGGGGCTCGGGGAGGACAACGGGGACGGCGGCGTTGACGGAGACGAGGAGCTAGTCCGGCGAGGTGGCATCGATGGCGGCGGTGTTGACGTGCAGGAAGGGCGACGGGGTTCGGCGACAGTGGTCGGCGGTGGGCGGCGGGGCCGTGCCCGATCTGGATTCCAAGGGAGGAGCGAGGCGTGCGACGCGGCGGCGCCGGTGACGCCGTCAGGTGCGCGAGGACGAGGGCGGGGCCGGCGAGGCGACTCCAGGCGGCGGCCACTGGGCCAGCCCCGATCTGATCTGGATCGGAGGGAGAGGGAGAGACGTGGGGAGTGGGGGAGTGTGTGGTTAGGGGTTAGGGTTTGCTCTCCGGGAGTGGGGGGTTAAGAAGTGGGGTGAGGGGGCCGGCCTGGTGGCATAGCTGGGCCAAGGCCCAGAAAAAAAGGGGGGGGGGGTTCTCCTTTGTTTTAGTCTAGTTACTGTTTTCCTACTTTCTCTTTTCTTTTACTTATTCCTTTTCTGTTTATGTCAAATTTTAATTTATTTCAATTTTATAGAATGTGAGAACAACACCTAAATGTAGTATGTTAAATATACCACTGCCACATTAATTTGGACAGCTAAATAAAATAGTTTAATATTTTACAAAATACAAAAGGCATATTATTAATTTATTTTGCTGTTGTTTTATTCATTTTTGAGTATTTACACATTTTACACAAGTGTGGTTTCTCCACCATTATTACTTAGAATTTATTTGTCCCATTTTGAACATTTTAGTTTTAATGTTTGAAAACTTTTATTGTTTGCCCTGATTTTGAATTTTGAATTCGAACCGGTTTCGAACTAACGCGAGATTAACAACAGTAGCAGTGGTTACAAGGCATCATTACTAGAGGGTTACTGTAGCTTGATTATCCGGGCGTGACACATCGGGAAGCAGGGCGGGCGGCGCAAACCGTTTCGGCCGGAAAGCGCGCGCGGGCGAGGGAGGCGGTCTGGGTGGGCCAGGGCAGTCAGACTCGTACTTGGCAGCGGGTCGGTCCAGCACCCGGACATGTTGGCTCGCCAGCTACCTCGCCGAGCTGAGCGATGACAATCAGACGATGCACCTAGCTTCCGACCAGGAGCCGACGCCACTGTCCAAGCCGGTTCATGCCGTGTTCACCATAGAGCAGGTGCGGCTGCACTTGGACGCCCTATTGGCAGAAGAGCTACCAGCGCAGGAGGACCTGTGCTGCAACCTCCGTCTCCTCAACGAGCACCGGTGAACAAGCGAACGACAATGTCGTCGCGGACATGTGGCCCTATGATCCTAGCTTCCCGAATGAGCAGCGGGCGCTGTACCAGACCATCTGTAGGACCCGCGAGGCCCTCTCCGTCGTCCTTCGAGTTGTTGCGCTCGCCGTGGTGCCCCGTCTCGTGTTTCCAACATGGTTACCAAACATGAGGATGAGGAGATGACTTTACTTGGAGAGGATGACAGTGGGGACCCACCAAGGCCATAGCCGCACGTACGCAAGTGCTTCCTTATTAGTATATAAAACTATATTTTTTTTCTTCCTCCTGGTTTCCTGACATCATGGTCCCACACCATTGTCAACCTATGTAATCAATAAGCGAGAGAATTGCACAGGAAGCAGCCGACAGCCGGGACCAAGCAGCTCGAGTAGTATTTGTGTTTTTGAGGTGTGAGCACTACAGAGTTTTTCTTGAGCGATGTTTAGCCTAGATACTAATTTTTCTCCTCTGAACAACAACGAAAACATCACTGTAGCTATTAACTGGGTGGGCTGTGTCCCGTCTAGCCCAGGCCAGATATCCAGCCCAGATCTTAATTTTTTTCAAGCCGAAAATGGCTAACCCAGCTATACTTTTTTTTAGGAATACCCATGCAAGGTCAAGTTGTTGTTCTCCGCCCCGCTGGGCTGCAAATCTTTCCTAGGAAGATGCATTAGGCTTAACAAGAAAATGAGCTTTAAGAAATAATAAATGGAATGTAATTATAAAAACTGGGCAACAACTATAAAAAATGCACCAAACACGTAATTACTTTATAAAATATTATTTTTGGATATTGAAAATTTTAATTTCATTAATTGTTGCGAGCGCCCAAAAAAATGATTCCTCCCCCTGACTTCTGGGGCGCACCATTTCGGAAGCTGCCTGTGGGCCTACTAAGTTGATGCGTACCAAGGGCTATGTAACCTTAGTCAATATTAACGATTCTAGCTGCAGTAACCGTATGATGTCCATCTAACGGCCGTCGTGCTTCTTCAACCTCTGGTCTTCTTGCTCTAGCCACCCAAAGCAGCGCCTGTCGTGCCGCCTGCTCCTGCCTCCCGTGGCCGGCTGTGCTGCCGTGCATGCCTCACCGCCCCCTACTACTCCCACCGCTGGCCAGGGCATCCCTCCACTCACCCACACCCCCTGTTATTCTGCGGCGACGGCAGCCTCACACCGCAGCCGAACCGGTGAACCCTCGTACTCCTCTCCGCGGGGCATCCACTGCCGCGTCTTCCCCGGCTCCGCGTCGTCCCCTTCCTAGGCCTTGCCATCGTCCACCGCCCTGGTGCTCTCGGCGTGACGTGGTCAACGAGGTGATGGAACGACTTCCTTCGGAAGAGTACTATACGTGGAGAGGCTGACAGCTGGGTCCACGCCAGCCGCAAGGAAGTTCCTCCTTATTACGCGGAAAATAATTATTCCTCCACCTGACTGCAGGGACCCACCGGACGGGCCACCGTACTTGGCGAAAAAAACGTCCCCCTTGACTGCTGGGACCCACCGGACGGGCCAACATATTTCGTGAAAAAAACGTTCCCCCCGCTGTCAGCTCGGACCCACCGGAGGTGCCTCCATATTATGCACAAAAAATGAATACCCCCTGCTAGTTGGGACCCACCTTGGTGGGAGGCTGACTTGTGGGCCTACTATGTTGACGGGGAAGGATTGCTTTGTCAACTTAGTAAATATGAACGATTCTACCTCCAGTGACCGTACGATGTCCATCCAACGACCGTAGTGCTTTTTCAACCTCTGGTCTTCTTGCTCCAGCCGCCCAAA
Source organism: Triticum urartu (assembly GCF_003073215.2). NCBI lineage: Eukaryota > Viridiplantae > Streptophyta > Magnoliopsida > Poales > Poaceae > Triticum > Triticum urartu. Next base: position 219,538,368 of record NC_053025.1, read on the forward strand.
GCAGCGACAGTCGTGCCGCATGCTCCTGCCTCCCATGCCCGGCTGTGCTGCCGCAGAGGCCTCACCGCCCCCTACTATACCCACCGCTGACCAGGCCCTGCGGCGACGGCAGCCTCACACCGCAGCCGAACCAGTGAACCCTCGTACTCCTCTCCGCGTAGGCTTCCACTGCCGCGTCTTCCCCGGCTCCGCGTCGTCCCCTTCCTAGGCCTCGCCGTCGTCCACCGCCCTGGTGCTTCCGGCGTGGCGTAGTCAACGTGGTCAAGGAACGACTTCCATCAAAAGAGTACTGTACGTGGAGAGGCTGACAGCTGGGTCCATGGTGGCCGCAAGGAAGTGCGTCCTTATTACGCGCAAAATAATTATTCCTCCACCTGGCAGCATGGACCCACCGTACGGGCTACTGTATTTTGTGAAAAATGTTTCCCCTGACTGTTGGGACCTACCAGCTACATCTTCGCACGCAAGGAAGTGCGTCCGGGCAAAAAAAACGATTCTCCCCTCTGACTGCTGGGACCCACCAGCTACATCTTCGCACGCAAGGAAGTGCCTGATAGTCGGGACCCACCTGGTCGAAGCGTACGTAGTGTTTTCATTCTGGTCGCGAACGTGTACATACATACTGGTCGATGTATAGGCGTGCACATGTCGTAGTAGAGACGCGCACGTAGCATGTACACGTACGTACAACGGCCAGTGTGTGATACGTCTCCAACGTATCTATAATTTTTGATTGCTCCATGCTATATTATCTACTGTTTTGGATATTATTGGGCCTTATTATCCACTTCTATATTATTTTTGGGACTAACCTAATAACCGGAGGCCCAGCCCAGAATTGCTGTTTTTTGCCTGTTTTAGGGTTTCGAAGAAAAGGAATATCAAACGGAGTCCAAATAGAATAAAACATTCGGGAACGTGATTTTCTCAATGAACAAGACCTGGGAGACTTGGACCCTACGTCAAGAAATAAAACAGGAGGCCACGAGGTAGGGGCGCGCGCCCACCCCCACCAGGGGCGCCCTCGACCCTAGTGGGCCCCCTGTTGCTCCACCGACGTACTCCTTCCTCCTATATATATCCATGTACCCCCAAACGATCAGAACAGGAGCCAAAACCCTAATTCCACCACCGTAACTTTCTGTATCCACGAGGTCCCATCTTGGGGCCTGTTTCGGAGCTCCGCGGAGGGGGCATCGATCACGGAGGGCTTATACATCAACACCATAGCCCCTCCGATGAAGTGTGAGTAGTTTACCTCAGACCTACGGGTCCATAGTTAGTAGCTAGATGGCTTCTTCTCTCTTTTTGGATCTCAATACAATGTTCTCCCCCTCTCTTGTGGAGATCTATTCGATGTAATCTTCTTTTTTGTGGTGTGTTTGTTGAGACCGATGAATTGTGGGTTTATGATCAAGTCTATCTATGAATAATATCTGAATCTTCTCTGAATTCTTTTATTTATGATTGGTTATGTTTGCAAGTCTCTTCGAATTATCAGTTTGGTTTGGCCTACTAGATTGATCTTTCTTGCAATGGGAGAAGTGCTTAGCTTTGGGTTCAATCTTGCGGTGTCCTTTCCCGGTGACAGTAAGGGAAGCAAGGCACGTATTGTATTGTTGCCATCGAGGATAATAAGATGGGGTTTTCTTCATATGGTATGAGTCTATCCCTCTACATCATGTCATCTTGCTTAAGGTGTTACTCTGTTTTTCACTTAATACTCTAGATGCATGCTGGATAGCGGTCGATGAGTGGAGTAATAGTAGTAGATGCAGGTAGGAGTCTGTCTACTTGTCTCGGACGTGATGCCTATATACATGATCATACCTAGATATTCTCATAACTATGCTCAATTCTTTCAATTGCTCAACAGTAATTTGTTCACCCACCGTAGAATACTTATGCTCTTGAGAGAAGCCACTAGTGAAACCTATGGCCCCCGGGTCTATCTTTATCGTATTGATCTCCTACTACTTAGTTATTTCCTTTGCTATTTACTTTGCCTTTATTTTACTTTGCATCTTTTATCATAAAAATACCAAAAATATTATCTTATCATATCTATCAGATCTCACTCTCGTAAGTGGCCCTATAGGGATTGACAACCCCTATTTGCGTTGGTTGCAAGGATTCATTTGTTTCGTGCAGGTACGAGGGACTCGCGCGTAGCCTCCTACTGGATTGATACCTTGGTTCTCAAAAACTGAGGGAAATACTTACGGTACTTTGCTGCATCATCCCTTCCTCTTCGTGGAAAACCAACGCAGTGCTCAAGAGGTAGCAAGAAGGATTTCTGGCGCCGTTGCCGGGGAGCTCTACGCAAAAGTCAACATAACAAGTACCCATCACATACCCTTATCTCCCGCATTACATTATTTTCCATTTGCCTCTCGTTTTCCTCTCCCCCCACTTCACCCTTGCCGTTTTATTTGCCCTCTCTCTCTCTATCCTCCCTCTCTATTTGCCTCTTTTTGTTCGCTTGCTTTTTGTTTGCTTGTGTGTTAGTTTGCTTGCTTGTCGCGATGGCTCAAGATAATACTAAATTGTGGGAGTGCACCAATACCAACAACAATGATTTTATTAGCACTCCGAGTGCTCCTCTTACCGATGCTGAATCTTGTGAAATTAATGCTGCTTTGCTGAATCTTGTCATGAAAGATCCGTTCTCCGGCCTTCCTAGTGAAGATGCCGCTACCCATCTAAATAGCTTCGTTGATTTGTGTGACATGCAAAAGAAGAAATATGTGGATAATGATATTGTTAAATTGAAGCTATTTCCTTTTTTTCTTAGAGATCGTGCTAAAGCTTGGTTTTCGTCTTTGCCTAAAAATAGTATTGATTCATGGAATAAGTGCAAAGATGCTTTTATCTCTAAGTATTTTCCTCCCGCTAAGATCATCTCTCTTAGAAACGTTATTATGAATTTTAAGCAACTTGAACATGAACATGTTGCAAAAGCTTGGGAGAGAATGAAACTAATGATACGTAATGGCCCTACTCATGGTTTAAATTTGTGGATGATTGTTTAGAATTTTTATGCCAGATTGAATTTTGCTTCTAGAAATCTTTTAGATTCGGCTACGGAGGCACTTTTATGGAAATCACTTTAGGAGAAGCTACTAAACTCCTAGATAATATTATGGTTAATTATTCTCAATGGCATACTGAAAGATCTACTAATAAAAAGGTGCATGCGATAGAAGAAATTAATGTTTTGTGTGGAAAGATGGATGAACTTATGGAATTATTTGCTAATAAGAGTGTTTCTTCTGATCCTAATGATATGCCCTTGTCTACTTTGATTGAGAATAATAATGGATCTATGGACTTGAATTTTGTTGGTAGGAACAATTTTGGTAACAACGCGTATAGAGGAAATTTCAATCCTAGGCCTTACCCTAGTAATTCCTCTAATAATTATGGTAATTCCTACAACAATTCTTATGGAAATTATAATACGATGCCCTCTGATTTTGAATCTAATATTAAAGAATTTATTACTTTGCAAAAGAATTTTAATGCTATGATTGAAGAAAAATTGCTTAAGATTGATGATTTGGCTAGGAATGTTGATAGAATTTCTCTTGATGTTGATTCTTTGAAATTTAGATATATTCCACCTAAGCATGATATCAATGAGTCTCTCAAAGCCATGAGAATTTCCATTGATGAGTGCAAATAAAGAACCGCTAGGATGCGTGCTAAGAAAGATGCCTTTATAAGAGCGTGTTCTTCTAGTTCCTATGAAAATAAAGGTGAAGATCTAAAAGTTATTGATGTGTCCCCTATTAAATCTTTGTTTTGCAATATGAATCGCGATAATGATGGGACTGAATATGATCCACCTTTATGTAGAAGGCGTTCAAAGAATTCGGAATTTGTTGTTCTTGATGCTAAATTTGATAAAAGTGGGATTGAAGAAATTAAAACCCTAGATGTTGCTAAACCCACTATTATGGATTTCAAGGAATTTAACTATGAAAATTTCTCTTTGATTGATTGTATTTCCTTGTTGCAATCCGTGCTAAATTCTCCTCATGCTTATAGTCAAAATAAAGCGTTTACTAAACATATCGTTGATGCCTTGATGCAATCTTATGAAGAAAAACTTGAATTGGAAGTTTCTATCCCTAGAAAACTTTATGATGAGTGGGAACCAACTATTAAAATTAAAATTAAAGATAATGAGTGCTATGCTTTATGTGATTTGGGTGCTAGTGTTTCCACGATTCCAAAGACTTTGTGTGATTTGTTAGGTTTCCGTGATTTTGATGATTGCTCTCTAAACTTGCACCTTGCGGATTACACTATTAAGAAACCTATAGGAAGAATTAATGATGTTCTTTGTTGCAAATATGAATTATGTGCCTGTAGAGTTTATTGTTCTTGACATAGATTGCAATCCTTCATGTCCTATTATTCTTGGTAGACCTTTCCTTAGAACGATTGGTGCAATTATTGATATGAAGGAAGGAAATATTAGATTCCAATTTCCATTAAGGAAAGGCATGGAACACTTTCCTAGAAAGAATATTAAATTACCTTATGAATCTATTATGAGAGCCACTTATGGATTCCCTACCAAAGATGGCAATACCTAGATCTATTCTTGCTTGTTATGCCTAGCTAGGGGCGTTAAACGATAGCGCTTGTTGGGAGGTAACCCAATTTTTTTATTCCTTGATTTTTGCTCCTGTTTAGTAATAAATAATTTATATAGCCTCTGTTTTTGTTGTGTTTTTTCTGTTTGATTAGTGTTTGTGCCAAGTAGAACCGTTGGGAAGACTTGGGGAAAGTCTTGTTGAACTTGCCGTAAAAAAACAGAAACTTTAGCGCTCACGAGAACTGCTGTCATTTGTATTTGGAGAGTGATATTTAGTTAATATTTTTGCAGATGATTAATAGATAAATTCCTCACGTCCAGAAATTTATTTTAGAATTTTTGGGGTTCCAGATCTTGCGCTAGCTACAGATTACTACAGACTGTTCTGTTTTTCGTGTGTGTTTGCTTATTTTGATGAATCTATGGCTAGTAAAATAGTTTATAAACCATAGTGAAGTTGGAATACAGTAGTTATAACACCAATATAAATAAATAATGAGTTTATTACAGTACCTTGCAGTGATCGTTTTTTTCTTTCGCTAACGGAGCTCACGAGATTTTCTACTTTAAGTTTTGTGTTGTGAAGTTTTCAAGTTTTGGGTAATTATTTGATGGATTATGGAACAAGGAGTGGCAAGAGCCTAAGCTTGGGGATTCCCATAGCACCCCCAAGATAATCTAAGGACACCTAAAAGCCAAAGCTTGCGGATGCCCCGGAAGGCATCCCCTGTTTCGTCTACTTCTATCGGTAACTTTACTTGGAGCTATATTTTTATTCGCCACATGATATGTGTTTTGCTTGGAGCGTCTTGTATTATTTGAGTCTTTGCTTATTAGTTTACCACAATCATCCTTGCTGTACACACCTTATGAGAGAGCCATACATGATTTGGAATTTCTTAGAATACTCTATGTGCTTCGCTTATATCTTTTGAGTTATATAGTTTTGCTCTAGTACTTCACTTATATCTTTTAGAGCACGGTGGTGGATTTGTTTTATAGAAACTATTGATCTCTCATGCTTCACTTAGATTATTTTGAGAGTCTTAATAGCATGGTAATTTGCTTAAAATCCTAATATGCTAGGTATTCAAAGTTAGTAAAATTTTCTTAAGAGTGTTTTGAATACTAAGAGAAGTTTGATGCTTGATGATTGTTTTGAGATATGGAGGTAATAATATCAAAGTCGTGCTAGTTGAGTAGTTGTGAATTTGAGAAATAATTGTGTTGAAGTTTGCAAGTCCCGTAGCATGCACGTATGGTAAACGTTATGCAACAAATTTGAAAGATGAGGTGTTATTTGATTGTCTTCCTTATGAGTGGCGGTCGGGGACGAGCGATGGTCTTTTCCTACCAATCTATCACCCTAGGAGCATGCACGTAGTACCGAGGTTTTTGATGACTTGTAGATTTTTGCAATAAGTATGTGAGTTCTTTATGACTAATGTTGAGTCCATGGATTATACGCACTCTCACCCTTCCATCCTTCCTAGCCTCTTCGGTACCATGCATTGCCCTTTCTCACATTAAGAGTTGCCGCAAACTTCGCCGGTGCATCCAAACCCCGTGATATGATACTCTCTTTCACACATAAACCTCCTTATATCCTCCTCAAAACAGCCACCATACCTACCTATTATGGCACTTCCATAGCCATTCCGAGATATATTGCCATGCAACTTTCCATCATTCTGTTCATCATGACACATTCATCATTGTCATATTGCTTAGCATGATCATGTAGTTGACATAGTATTTGTGGCAAATCCACCATTCATAATTCTTTCATACATGTCACTCTTGGTCCATTGCATATCCCGGTACACCGCCGGAGGCATTCATATAGAGTCATCTTTTGTTCTAGTATCGAGTTGTAATCATTGAGTTGTAAATAAATAGAAGTGTGATGATCATCATTTTCTAGAGCATTGTCCCAAGTGAGGAATACATAAAAAAGAGAAAGGCCATAAAAAAAGAGAAGGCCCAAAAAAGAAGAAGAAAGGACCAAAGAAAAAAAAGAAAAAAATGAGAGAAAAGGAGAGAAGGGACAATGTTACTATCCTTTGCCACACTTGTGCTTCAAAGTAGCACCATAATCTTCATGTTAGAGAGTCTCTTGTTTTGTCAGCTTCATATACTAGTGGGAATTTTTCATTATAGAACTTGGCTTGTATATTACAACAATGGGCCTCCTCAAATGCCCTAGGTCTTCGTGAGCAAGCAAGTTGGATGCACACCCACTTAGTTTCTTTTGTTGAGCTTTCATACATTTATAGCTCTAGTGCATCTGTTGCATGGCAATCCCTACTCCTTGCATTAACATCAATCGGTGGGCATCTCCATAGCCCAGTGATTAGCCTCGTTGATGTGAGACTTTCTCCTCTTTTGTCTTCTCCACATAACCCCCCTCATTATATTCTATTCCAGCCATAGTGCTATGTCCTGGCTCACGCTCATATATTGCGTGAAAGTTTATAGTTTTGAGATTACTAAAGTATGAAACAATTGCTTGGCTTGTCATCGGGGTTGTGCATGATGAGAGCATTCTTGTGTGACGAAGATGAAACATGACTAAACTATATGATTATGTAGGGATGAACTTTCTTTGGCCATGTTATTTTGACAAGACATAATTGCTTAGTTAGTATGCTTGAATTATTATTATTTTTATGTCAATATGAACTTTTGTCTTGAATCTTTCGGATCTGAATATTCATACCACAATTAATAAGAATTACATTAAAATAATGCCAAGTAGCACTCCGTATAAAAAAATTCTGTTTTTATCATTTACCTACTCGAGGACGAGCAGGAATTAAGCTTTCGGATGCTTGATACGTCTCCAACGTATCTATAATATTTGATTGCTCCATGCTATATTATCTACTGTTTTGGACATTATTGGGCTTTATTATCTACTTTTATATTATTTTTGGGACTAACCTATTAACCGGAGGCCCAGCCCAGAATTGTTGTTTTTTGCCTGTTTTAGGGTTTCGAAGAAAAGGAATATCAAATGGAGTCCAGACGGAATGAAACCTTCGGGAACGTGATTTTCTCAACGAACAAGACCCGGGAGACATGGACCCTACGTCAAGAAATAAAACAGGAGGCCACGAGGTAGGGGGCGCGCCCACCACCACCAGGCGCACCCACCACCTTCATGGGCTCCTGTTGCTCCACCGACGTACTCCTTCCTCCTATATATATCCACGTACCCCCAAATGATCAGAACAAGAGCCAAAACACTAATTCCACCGCCGTAACTTTCTGTATCCACGAGATCCCATCTTGGGGCCTGTTTCGAAGCTCCGCCGGAGGGGGCATCGATCACGGAGGGCTTCTACGTCAACACCATAGCCCCTCCGATGAAGTGTGAGTAGTTTACCTCAGACCTATGGGTCCTTATTTAGTAGATAGATGGCTTCTTCTCTCTTTTTGGATCTCAATACAATGTTCTCCCCCTCTCTTGTGGAGATCTATTCGATGTAATCTTCTTTTTTTGTGGTGTGTTTGTTGAGATCGATGAATTGTGGGTTTATGATCAAGTCTATCTATGAATAATATTTGAATCTTCTCTGAATTCTTTTATGTATGATTGGTTATCTTTGCAAGTCTCTTTGAATTGTCAGTTTGGTTTGGCCTACTAGATTGATCTTTCTTGCAATGGGAGAAGTGCTTATCTTTGGGTTCAATCTTGCGGTGTCCTTTCCCGGCGACAGTAAGGGCAACAAGGCACGTATTGTATTGTTGCCATCAAGGATAACAAGATGGAGTTTTCTTCATATTGCATGAGTCTATCCCTCTACATCATGTCATCTTGCTTAAGGCGTTACTCTGTTTTTAACTTAATACTCTAGATGCATGCTGGACAGGGGTCGCTGAGTGGAGTAATAGTAGTAGATGCAGGTAGGAGTCGGTCTACTTGTCTCGGACGTGATGCCTATATACATGATCATACCTAGATATTCTCATAACTATGCTCAGTTCTATCAATTGCTCAATAGTAATTTTTTCACCCACCTTTGAATACTTATGGCCCCCAGGTCTATCTTTATCAGATTGATCTCCTACTACTTAGTTATTTTCCTTTGCTATTTACTTTGCCTTTATTTTACTTTGTATCTTTCATCATAAAAATACCAAAAATATTATCTTATCATATTTATCAGATCTCACTCTCGTAAGTGGCCCTATAGGGATTGACAACCCCTATTTGCGTTGGTTGCGAGGATTTATTTGTTTTGTGCAGCTACGAGGGTCTTGCGCGTAGCCTCCTACTGGATTGATACCTTGGTTCTCAAATACTGAGGGAAATACTTACGCTACTTTGCTGCATTATCCCTTCCTCTTCGGGGAAAACCAACGCAGTGCTCAAGAGGTAGCAGTGTGGAAGAAAGAAAATACGGCCACATACGTACATACGGGCAGGGTCTCGAACGCCTACTCGCGCATACATACGGCCAGGGCTTGTGTACATGGCTGGGTCAGAACGGAGAAACTGCATCGTCGTCATGTTCATGGGGATCCAACCGGCTGGTTCAGAACGAAATGCGTCATCGTGTTCATCGGGAGGGCTTCAACGGAACAGCCAATGGAAACGAGGCCTGGCGTACCGCAGAACGGAGGAAACAACCTTGTGTTCGACTGGCCACGGTCGAAATGGGATCCTGTTCATCTGGAGGGGTGTGGTTTACCGCAAAACGGAGGAAACGGACCTCCTACGGTCGAAACGGGGGTCCTGTTGATCGGGAGGGGTGTGCCGTACCGCAAAACGGAGGAAACGGACTTGTGTTGGAGTGCTACGGTCGAAACGGGGGTCCTGTTCATCGGGAGGGGTGTGGCGTACCGCAAAACGGGACTCCACGGGACACTATTCATCTCCACCGTTGACCCCCTCCAGCCTCCACGGGATACTGTTCATCCACCGTCGACCTCCTCCAGCCTCCACCTGTGACTGGTCATCCACAGGCTCCTGCTCATCCAGCCTCCATCGCGCGCTACTCCACCGGCTACTATTCAACCAGCCCTCTCCACGGGCTCCAGTTCAACCACCCCTCCACGGGCTACTGTTCATCCAACCCTCCACCATCTACTGTTCATCCAGCCCTCCATGGAGTGGTCCTGTTCATCCTGTCCTCCACGGGGTCCTGTTCATCCAGCCCCAACCGGTCGATCAATCGGGGTCCTGTTCATCTAGAGGCAACACCACGGGGTCCTGTTCATCCACCCTATAACACCCACGATGCGGCTATATCCCCCACGTGTCGGAGCACGACTTAGAGGCATAACCGCATAGTAGGCATGTCGCAAGAGGGGTAATCTTTACACATCCCATGTACTGAATAAGAAAGGGATAAAGAGTTGGCTTACAATCTCCACTTCACACAATACATAAATATAGCATTACATCATCCAGAATACAAACAAGGTCCGACTACGGAACCAAAATAAAGAAAGACCACCCCTATTGCTAGGTCCCCGATCACCCCGACTGGGCTCCACTACTGATCAACTGGAAACGAAACAAAGACTACGATCAAGATCTTCATCGAGCTTCTCCTTGAGCTCAGTTGCGTCGGCCGCATGGTTATCATCGGCACCTGCAACTGTTTGGAAGTATATGTGAGCCACAAGGACTCAGCAATTTCACACCCACGAGATCAAGACTATTTAAGCTTATGGGTAGGATAGGGTAACGAGGTGGAGCTACAGCAATCACTAGCATATATGGTGGCTAACTTATGCAAATAAGAGCGAGAAGAGAAGCAAAGCACGGTCGTGAACTAGAAGTGATCAAGAAGTGATCCTGAAACTACTTACGTTCAAGCATAACACAAGAACCGTGTTCACTTCTCGGACTCCACCGAGAAGAGACCATCACGGCTACACACGCGGTTGATGCATTTTAATTAAGTTAAGTTTCAAGTGCTCTAGAACCGGACATTAACAAATTCCCATCTGCCCATAACCGCGGGCACGGCTTTCAAAAGTTCAAACCCTGCAGGGGTGTCCCAACTTAGCCCATCACAAGCTCTCACGGTCAACGAAGGATATTCCTTCTCCCGAGAAGACCCGATCAGTCTCGGAATCCCGGTTACAAGACATTTTGATAATGGTAAAACAAGACCAGCAAGACCGCCCGATGCGCCGACATCCCGATAGGAGGTGCACATATCTCGTTCTCAGGGCAACACCGAATGAGCGCTCCAGACAACTAAAACCAACCCTCAAGTTTCCCCGAGGTGGCGCTGCAAACGACTCTAGTTCGGACCAACACTTAGACAAGCACTGGCCCGGGGGGGCTTAAAATAAAGATGACCCTCAAGAGAGCGACTCCCAAGGGAAAAGTAGGTGGTGGTGAGGCAAATGGTAAAACCAAGGTTGGGCCTTGCTGGAGGAGTTTTATTCAAAGCGAACTGTCAAGGGGTCCCCATAACACCCAACCGTGTAAGGAACGCAAAATCAAGGAACATAACACCGGTATGACGGAAACTAGGGCGGCAAGAGTGGAACAAAACACCAGGCATAAGGCCGAGCCTTCCACCCTTTACCAAGTATATAGATGCATTAATTAAATAAGAGATATTGTGATATCCCAACAAAATCCATGTTCAAAACATGGAACAAACTTCATCTTCACGTGCAACTAACAACGCTATAAGAGGGGCTGAGCAAAGCGATAACATAGCCAAACAACGGTTTGCTAGTACAAGGTGGGTTAGAGGCTTGACATGGCAATGTGGGAGGCATGATATAGCAAGTGGTAGGTATCGCGGCATAGCAATAGAGCGAGCAACTAGCAAGCAAAGATAGAAGTGATTTCGAGGGTATGGTCATCTTGCCTGAAATCCCGCAAGGAAGAAGAACGAGTCCATGAAGAAGACAAATGGACAAAGTCGAACGAATCCTCACAAACGCGACGTTATCGGAACCAACCCGAAGAAGCAACACCGGAAATAAGCAAACCACATAGTAAACAATCCACACATCAACATGGCATGATGCATAGTCGAGTATGATGCATGTCCGGTTTAAATATGCATGGCATTGCAAAGGGCAGAAACAATCCTACAAATTAAGTGGTGCTCAATATGCAACTCCGTTGCATAGTGACGAAACACCACGTGACTTATTTAGTTCTCTCTCGTTTATGTACCCAACAATACTAAATGTTGATTAACATGGCAAGGGGTGAAGAAAATGAAAACTACTTATCTAGGCAAGTTTAAATGAGGCCGGAACAACAAACAACAAGTACGAAAACTCCTCATGTGCATATTTTAGGTTTTGGTACTGTTCTGCCCTAAACCATATTTTATAATTTATTAAAAACCGAGCTACGGTTATTAAGTTATGAATTAAAGCATTTTAGCATGGCATATGAGCAAAATTAATCAAACGACATTTTAAACATGTTAAACATGGATGAAAGTGGCATATTATTAAACTAGATGAAATTCTAAGCATCTTTCGTATATAATGTTTTAACATATGATGCACGGTTGATGAGTTTTAAAACGCATGAAGTTTAGGGACTTTTCTGCAAATCTGCTGTCTCAGGAATAATTAGCAAAAACGCAGGTAAAAAAACACGGGCCAAAACTGACTAGCACAACAATGCGCAGGGGCAACCGAAAGATGGGCTTCCTCACATTGGGCCTGGCAAAGGCAAGGGGGGGTGCTGGATCGATGGATCTGGCAGCCCAGCTCGACTAGGAGAGGGTCAACGCGCAACGACCCGCGTACGCCAGTGGTCGTCTCGTCTCAGACCGCACGAAGCAGAGGCACGGCGAGGCGGGACTTGAGCGGCCAGAGGCCGGAAACGGCAGCGCAGCGACGGGATCCGGTGGCTCTGCTCGCCGGCGGTGGGTGAAGGTGGAGGCGCGGCTACAAGGTGGAGGAGGCACTGGGCACGAGAGGCTCCCTGGTGGCGGCGTCTGTCTGCTGCGGCAAGTCAGAGAGAGAGAGAGATAGGTGAGGGCAGGAGAGGGAAAAGGGACGGGGAGAGGCAGGGCCACGCGAGGAGCGGGACGAGGCGCTGGTCATCGTCACCGGGCTTGATCCCGCCTGGACCGAGACGACGGCTACAGCGGGCGCTAGTGCTTGGCGAAGTAGGGGAGGCAGACGAGGCGCTGGCGTTGGGCCTCCTTCGTGCAGAGAACGAGCGGGCCAGGCAGGGGACCAGGCGCTCGATGGCTTGAAGGTGGCGCGGCGACGGACTTGGTACAAGGGCCTTGGGTCTCCGGTAGCACCGGGAACGGCGAAAACGGACGAATCCGGTCGTCGGCGCCGGATCCCTACCACTGCGGCACGGACGGAGCTCGGGGACGGTGGTACAACTTCAGTTGGTGGCGAGCTCCTGATGAAGATAAGAGAGAGAGATGAGAGACCGGAGGGAGAGAGGGACATAAAGAGAAGATGGGGGGAAGGCGCAGTGGTTCTCATCTTGCTAGCTGCTGGTGGCCGGCGTGAGGGAGACGAGGTGAGGACGAAGCGCTCCATCAGAGGGTTTGAGCAACGGGTGGAGCGGGCGGTGGTGCGATTGGATGGATGGATCGATGGAATTGGCTGGTGTGTGAAAACGAGGAGGGGATGGATCCCGAGAGAGAGTAGGTAGGTGGCGGTGACAGGTGGATGGATGGGACAACTCCATAGAAATTAGGGTTCGGTCTGATTATATAGGTAGGGGACTGGGTGGGGACTAATCCGGTCCGTCCGATTACAATCGGGCGGTCGTAAATAAATAGGTTAGGTAGCCTAAATAATAAAATGGGGATGTTTTATAGACGTTTGGGGATGATCCGGACACAACGGTAGCGACAGTCCGAGTCGGGTTTGGGACAACTATCGGACGCGCGCGCGAGGAGGGCCGCGGGCTGACGAGAGAGGTTAGGTTGGACCTGGCGGTAGGTAGTGGGCTGTGTAGACAATCTCGAGCTGAGAGAAGAGAAGAGAGGGAGGCCCGGCGACTATTTTCGGAGACCGAAAGTGTCCGACGATCTGACCGACTATATTGTCGCTATAGTTATCCGTTGGGGCATCAAACGGACTCCGAACGCGATGAAGCTTGGCAGGCGGCCTACCGGCAACAAAACTACACTGCACGCCAACTTTCATCCCATTCCGAGAACATTTTCTAGCCACTTACAAAATAATATTTCGGACATGCCACGGGTGCATGCAAGTGTATCTGGGCTTAGAATGGACAACGGACGGAACGAGGAGACCAGGACGGATGCAAGTTTTGAAAACATGATGATGCAATGCACATGATGACATGATGAAATGCAACACGCAAGCAAAAGACAAGGCAATACCACGAATAACTGGAAGACACCTGGCGCAACGTTCTCGGGGCGTCACAACACTCCACCACTACGAGAGGATCTCGTCCCGAGATCTAGGATGGCACCAGAGGGAAATGGAAGAGGAAGAGAACAGGTAAAACTAAGTTGCTTCTTTGACAAACGAGTGAAACCAAAGAACGTTGCGAGGTTAAACAAACTGAAAGAAAGAATACAATGAAGATGAACAAAGTTGAAACACTCCGTTAGACAAGAGGAACAAGGAACATTACTAGAACCTTGTAGTTTGAAAGACATAAGAAATGGGTTTCGATGGACTAGAAGTACAAGCAAGCACTTCGGTTGAAACGAGATGTACAAGGAATGATAAAGATCAATTACGACAACACTCCGGTTGGAGAAAGAAGGTAAGGAATATGAGCTTGGCAAAATGAAGCACTTGGATGAGAGTCCGGTTAGAAGAGGAATGATAGACACAACACTCTAGTTAAAACGGGATAGAGAAGGAATAAGAATGATATAATTTGGACATCACTCCGACTGTAATGGAAAGAATAAGAATCATGAACTTGACAAGATGAGAAGATACTTGAATGAAAACACGACACTCTGGTTGAATGGATAAGCAAAGGAAAGAACATGATCTTCACAATACGAGATGATGAGTGAAGAGAGCATCATCACAGTGCCTCCGAAAGAAATGAAAGAATGAAATGAAAAGAACGGAGAAGAAAAACAACATGTTCTACCTCAAATGAATTTGAGAGAGCATCCTTAAAAAGAAGGATTGAATGGAGTTGTTGGGAAATCAACAACGAAAAGAACAGGCTTGTTGAGGGCTTATGGAAAACATCTCAAGAACTTGAGGTGAAAACCTGCCGCAAACTAAAACAATTGCTTGCTTGAGAGCGACGGAGAGATGAAAACATCTTTCATCGTGAGAATAGGAGGAAACTTGGATTATTGATAAGCACCCCAATAGAAAAATTCCTTAGGGAAGGTTTTAGGTGAAATATAATTCAAGATAATTCCAATGAAGAGACTGATGGATTTAAGATACCTCATTCTTGACCACATGTGAATCATGAAATATGAACTCAAATTGTGAAGAATGACATAGCACCACCTCAAATGATACGGTAGAAAGAATTGCACTTCGGAATGCAAGATGAAGAATACTTGAGATCCTCTGAAAAGAATCTCGATCAACACTTCAAGAAGAAATTAAATGCTTGATGAACCAACATGTAGCCACCCTGAAGAACTCCGGTGATAAGGATGATAAAAGAAAGAGAAGTTGAAAACACAAGGTTTAGCCTTGTAATGATTTAGATAGAGATTCACGATGATATGACCGCGAAAAACCTGGAATTCCGGAACAAAAGATGAGCAATTGAAACCAAGAATTTTGATGAACCTCCGGAATAAGGAATTGAATTCACTTGATGAAACAAGAATAAGAATTACATTATGCGTATCCTTCATCAATTAAATTGATGACAAGCAACGGATTTGGCATACTACTTATTATTCTTGAAAAAGGATTGAGGAGAGATATAGGGTAAACTCAATGGACCACCGGTAGGATTGGAAAGAACGAATGAATTGATATGATAACGAAGGAAGAGAAATCTTGAACGAACCACCATAAGGATTGAAAATGAAAGTAGCTAAGGCACAATTCACTGAGAAGAATTGGAAAATGAACGAAGATACTTGAAGGGAAATAGATACATGAGAACGAAGAGATCATGAACTGATTAGAAGATATTTGAATGATGCACCGGTAAGATTTGGAGAACAATAGTTGAAAGCTGAGAATGAATAATTCGAAATGATGGCCTTCAGCGAATCAAGCTGAAAAGACTCCTGAATTGCTCCAGAAGGGTGAAAAGAAATCTCAGAATCGAAAACAATTATGAGAGGATGGCAACAAGCTTGAACTTCGCACCTTTGGAAGAACGGGTAAGAATTTAAGAGGAACTCTTCTTCGGTCTTCAAGTGTTGAGAATGGCGATGCGAAACATCATCAAGATTTTTTGAGACACTCTAGAATGATTAAAAGAGGAAAGGTTGCCAAAGATGAAAATAATTTGAATGCGATATTGGAGAAGGCAATTAACTTTAAAAGATTTGAGATTAGCTCCGGGAAAATTAGAAGAGTCAGGTAAGATCCTGGGAAAAGACCCGTGGGATAGGGCCCACTCAAAAGATACACCATCGAACGATTACTTGAAAGGGATATTGCGCCGGTTGATTTAAAATGGCTTGAATGAGATAATATTCTCAAAAGAACTTGAGTGAATAGAGAATGGAAACTTGAATTTTTTCAGATATCTTCAGCACTCCAGAACAAATGAATAGTGAGAGGTGAATGATAAAGAGGTGCACCGGCATGGGAAAACATTTGAAATGAGGACAGGATATGATCAACAAGGCTTGAATTGAATTCACCGGAGAATAAAAAGAACGAAGAATGATGAACTTGAAGCTCCATTAGAATCTTCCTGAGAATCACCGGATAAAAACATTGGCGGAAAAGAATGGAGAGACTTCCCATCAATAAAAGAATACTTGATTAAGAAATCTGAGTCCTTGAAGAAAAAAGGGTGGGAGGGCGGGAAAAACAAAGACAACTTGGGACGAATGAAACAAACACCATTGATCAAACTTAGAATTGATCTTGCGAATTTTGAAATGAACGGATCCACTTGAAGAGAAACACGCCGGTTGAAAAGGATTGACATGACAATCTCGATTATCATGAAGGATTGGTATTCACATCGGAGTATGAGAACACCGTTTAGGAAAGGTATGGAATCAACACTTGACATTGAAGCAACTCGAATACCAAAAAGAAAACAACAGATTGGCTTGGAGCATAAGCTGGAACAAACATATGATAGAGATTTTGTCCGAAGTTTTTGTGGTGGGGCCCACACGGGCTCGATCATACAGCACCATCATGTACAAGGCAGTGCACATGACATACGAAGCATACCCGAGTCAGCATAGCCAAGGACTCTTTAAGACACAACGAGACCACTGTAAAACCAATCGTGGATAGGCGGACCACTAGACATCGAACCCCAATCTCTTATCATGCATCTGTCGAAAAGATATCCTAGGAGCTACTTGAATTCCCACTTATAAACTCCCGAAACTTTATGGTTATGCAATCAGGTGTTGGGGATACAGGGGAAGCATAATATCTCACCCAAAACTAGCAAATCCTACATCCAGCTGTATCCATCCTTCAACACATAACCAAGAAACCTCCGGAAATCGTTTACCTCAACCTTCGAAAAGCATCCGTTATACGGGTTATGGCAATACTCCTGAACTCCCGCCCCAGTACTGGGTGGCATCGAGGTTATCTCACCAATAACTACATAAAAGAGATTTTCGATGTCGGCAAACTCAGGTATTCCAGAACTGCAACGATAAAATTGTGATGACAACACATTGGAGCTCAACTCCCCGGGACACTGCCACAACCCCTAAATGTTAGGAGGCACCAAGAACAATGTTCTCGTCACAAAACCATCGGAATGATTCCAAAATACCCGCGTGATCCTAAATTTTTTTAGTGAAAATTTGAGGAGAGAAGGGTCAAAACTCTACGTCAGGAGGCCTCACCAGAGCGACGAAGGGACCGAGGAGTAAAAAGAATCCTATTCTCCGATATATATAATCCTATGACTCGAAACTTTTTTTCTAGACTCAACAACGCCAGCGATTCGATCAAGCAGGGGCTCCTAAGTCGGGGAAGGCTCTGATTACCAACTTGTAACACCCACGATGCGGCTATATCTCCCACGTGACGGAGCACGACTTAGAGGCATAGCCGCATAGTAGGCATGTCGTAAGAGGGGTAATCTCTACACATCCCATGTACTGAATAAGAAAGGGATAAAGAGTTAGCTTACTATCGCCACTTCACACAATACATAAATATAGCATTACATCATCCAGAATACAAACAAGGTCCGACTACGGAACCAAAATAAAGACAGACAACCCCTATTGCTAGGTCCCCGATCACCCCGACTGGGCTCCACTACTGATCAACTGGAAACGAAACAAGACTACGATCAAGATCTTCATCAAGCTTCTCCTTGAGCTCGGTTGCGTCGCCTGCACGGTTATCATCGGCACCTGCAACTGTCTGGAAGTATCTGTGAGCCACGAGGACTCAACAATCTCACACCCGCGAGATCAAGACTATTTAAGCTTATGGTAGGATAGGGTAATGAGGTTGTAACGCCCTCAATGAGGTTATATCTCCCACGTGTCGAAGCACGACTTAGAGGCATAACCGCATTGAAAGCAATGTCGCAAGTGAGGTAATCTTCACACAACCCATGTAATACATAAGGGAAAAGATACATAGTTGGCTTACAATCGCCACTTCACACAAATACATGAATAAAGCATTACATCATCCAAATACAATCAGGGCCCGACTACGGAACCAAAATAAAAGAAGAACCCCAAATGCGACAAGGTCCCCGATCGACCCCAACTGGGCTCCACTACTGATCAACTAGAACGGAACAACACAAAGGACAAGATCATCAACGAGCTCCTCCTTGAGCTTGGTTGCGTCATCTGCTCGGTTCAACGGCACCTGCAAGCTGGTTTTGGAAGTATCTGTGAGTCACGGGGACTCAGCAATCTCACACTCTCGCGATCAAGACTATTTAAGCTTATGGGTAAGGTAAAGGTATGAGGTGGAGCTGCAACAATCGACTAGCATATATGGTGGCTAACCTATTCGCAAAAGAGAGCGAGAAGAGAAGGCAAAAGCACGGTCGAACAACTATGATCAAGAAGTGATCCTAGAACAACCTACGTCAAGCATAACTCCAACACCGTGTTCACTTCCCGGACCCGCCGAGAAGAGACCATCACGGTAACACACGCGGTTGGTGAATTTTAATTAAGGTAAACTTCAGGTTTTCTACAACCGGACATTAACAAATTCCCATCTGCCCATAACCGCGGGCACGGCTTTCGAAAGTTCAAAACCCTGCAAGGGCGTCCCAACTTAGCCCATCACAAGCTCTCACGGTCAACGAAGGATATTACTTCTAGCGGGAAGACCCGATCAGACTCGGAATCCCGGTTACAAGACATTTCGACAATGGTAAAACAAGACCAGCAAAGCCGCCCGATGCATCGACAAATCCCGATAGGAGCTGCACATATCTCATTCTCAGGGCGCACCGGATAGGTCAAGCTACGAGTAAAACCAACCCTCAAGTTGCCCTAAGGTGGCCATCCAGGCTGCCCGTTTCGGACCAACACTCAGAGGAGCACTGGCCCGGGGGGGTTTAAAATAAAGATGACCCTCGGGCTCGCGAAAACCCAAGGGAAGGTTATAGGTTGTTAGTGCAAATGGTAAAACCAAGGTTGGGCCTTGCTGGAGGAGTTTTATTCAAGGCGAACTATCAAGGGGTTCCCATTATAACCCAACCGCGTAAGGAACGCAAAATCCGGGAACATAACACCGATATGGCGGAAACTAGGGCGGCAAGAGTGGAACAAAACACCAGGCATAAAGCCGAGCCTTCTACCCTTTACCAAGTATATAGATGCATTAATTAAATAAGAGGTATTGTGATATCCCAACAAGTAAACATGTTCCAACAAGGAACAACATCTCCATGTTCCAACAAGGAACAAAATTCAATCTTCACCTGCAACTAACAACGCTATAAGAGGGGCTGAGCAAAGCGGTAACATAGCCAAACAACGGTTTGCTAGGACAAGGTGGGTTAGAGGCTTGGTTCAACAATATGGGAGGCATGATAAGCAAGTGGTAGGTATCGCAGCATAGGCATAGCAAAAGAGCGAGCAACTAGCAAGCAAAGATAGAAGTGATTTCGAGGGTATGGTCATCTTGCCTGAAATCCCGCAAGGAAGAAGAATGAGTCCATGAAGAAGACAAATGGACGTAGCCAACGGATCCTCACAAACGCAACGTTACCGGATTACCGAGAAGAATACACCAGAAAGAAAGCAAACAACATAGTAAACAACCACCACATAGACAAGGCATGATGCACAAACAATTATGATGCATGTCCGGTTTAATGAGGCATGGCACGGCAAAGTGCACAAACAACCCTACAAATTAAGTGGAGCTCAGTATGCAACGAGTTGCATATTGACGAAACACCATGACAAGTTTTTAGTTCGATCTCGTTTATGTACCCAACAATATTAAATGTTGTTAAACATGGCAAGAGGGTGAAGCAAAGTAAAACTACCTATCTAGTCAAGGTTAAATGAGGCCGGAAGCATCGAACAACAAGTCCGGTAAATCTCCATATGCATATATTAGGTTTTTTACTGTTCTTCCCTAAACATAATTTTAGAGTTGTTAAGCATGCAAAGTGAAGTCGCCATGTTAAGCTAGGCATTTTCTACCCCATTTACATATAAAGTTTATTAAATTCCGAGTTACGGTTATTTAGTTATGAATTAAACCATTTTAGCAAGTTATTTAAACAAATTTAAACAAACAGCATATTAAACATTTTAAACATTGGTGAAAATGACATATTATGAAACTAGATAAAAAACTAAACAAGTTTCATATATAACTTGTTTTAATCCAATGCACGGTTCTGAAGTTATTATATGCATGAACATGGAGGGGTTTTCTGCAAAAACTACAGTTCTCTGATAAATAGCAAAATCGTTCAGAAAAAAATAGGCACTCGGGCCGGAACTGAACAGGAAGCCCAACAAGGAAGGAAAAAAAAGAGGGGCGCAGGGCAACCCACCATGGGCCAAGGCCCGCTGGATCTGGCAAAGAGGAGCTAGGTCTGGCGCGCGAGACAGGCCCAGGCGCGGTCAGCGAGCGGTCAACAGGCCCGGCGTGTGCTCGAACGGCTCGAGACAGAGGTGACGTCCTCCTTTGCTCGACAAGAAGCAGGCGCGGCAGCGCTGAGGACTCCGGCGAAAGTTGGGAAGAAGCTCGCCTTGGAGGAAGAAGGTTGCGAGGAGGCGTAGGCGCGGAGGAGCTCCACTCCTCTGGATCGAACAGGGTGGAGGAGGCGCTCGATAAATTGGCTGGGCGATGGGATCGAGGGAGATGTAGTGAGGGGATCCCGAGAGGATTTGAAGTGGCGGCGGCGACGAGTGGAGGATGGGACAGCTCTCCTAGTTTTTAGGGTTTGGTCTAACGTATATATAGCAAAAGGATTTTGGGTAGGGGCTAATCCGTCCCTCCGATCGTAATCGGACGGTCGGAAAAAAATAGGTTAGGGAGTCCAAATAAGAAAATGGAGACGTTTTGTAGATGTTTGGGGATGATCCGGACACGACGGTGACGACTCCTCGGGTCGGGTCCGGGACAATTTTCAGACGCGCGCGCGAGGAGGGCCGCGGGCTGACGAGAGAGGATAGGTTGGGGGCTAGCGGTGAGTGGACTGTGTAGATGGTCTTGAGCTGAGAGAAGAGAAGAGAGAGAGGCCCGGCGACTGTTTCCGGAGACCGAAAACGTCCGACGTTTGACCGACTATAATGCCGCTATAGTTATCCGTTGGGGCGTCAAACGGACTCCAAATGCGATGAAACTTGGCAGGCGGCCTACTAACAACAAAACAACACCGCATGCCAACTCTCATCTCATTCCGAGAACATTTTCCGGCCACTTATAAAACACTATTTCGGACATGCCGCGGGCGCGTGCAAGTGTGGCTGGGCTCAGAACGGACAACAGAAGGAACTGGAGGAACCCGGACGGATGCAGGTTTTGAAAACGTGATGATGCAATGCACATGATGACAAGACAAGATGCGACACGCAAGCAAAAGACAAAGCAATAACAGTGAATAACTAGAGGACACCTGGCACATCGGTCTCGGGGCGTCACAGAGGTGGAGCTGCAGCAAGCACTAGCATATATGGTGGCTAACTTACGCAAATAAGAGCGAGAAGAGAAGCAAAGCACGGTCGTGAACTAGAAGTGATCCTGAAACTAATTACGTTCAAGCATAACACAAGAACCGTGTTCACTTCCCGGACTCCGCCGAGAAGAGACCATCGAGGCTACACACGCGGTTGATGCATTTTAATTAAGTTAAGTTTCAAGTTCTCAACAACCGGACATTAACAAATTCCTATCTGCCCATAACCGCGGGCACGACTTTCAAAAGTTCAAACCCTGCAGGGGTGTCCCAACTTAGCCCATCACAAGCTCTCACGGTCAACGAAGGATATTCCTTCTCTCGAGAAGACCCGATCAGTCTCGGAATCCCGGTTACAAGACATTTCGACAATGGTAAAACAAGACCAGCAAGACCGCCCGATGTGCCGACATCCCGATAGGAGGTGCACATATCTCGTTCTCAGGGCAACACCGGATGAGCGCTCCAGACAACTAAAACCAACCCTCAAGTTTCCCCGAGGTGGCGCTGCAAAGGACTCTAGTTCGGACCAACGCTTAGACAAGCACTGGCCCGGGGGGGCTTAATATAAAGATGACCCTCGAGAGAGCGACTCCCAAGGGAAAAGTAGGTGGTGGTGAGGCAAATGGTAAAACCAAGGTTGGGCCTTGCTGGAGGAGTTTTATTCAAAGCGAACTGTCAAGGGGTCCCCATAACACCCAACCGTGTAAGGAACGCAAAATCAAGGAACATAACACCGGTATGACGGAAACTAGGGCGGCAAGAGTGGAATAAAACACCAGGCATAAGGCCAAGACTTCCACCCTTTACCAAGTATATAGATGCATTAATTAAATAAGAGATATTGTGATATCCCAACAAAATCCATGTTCAAAACATGGAACAAACTTCATCTTCACCTGCAACTAACAACGCTATAAGTGGGGCTGAGCAAAGCGATAACATAGCCAAACAACGGTTTGCTAGTACAAGGTGGGTTAGAGGCTTGACATGGCAATGTGGGAGGCATGATATAGCAAGTGGTAGGTATCGCGGCATAGAAATAGAGCGAGCAACTAGCAAGCAAAGATAGAAGTGATTTCGAGGGTATGGTCATCTTGCCTGAAATCCCGCAAGGAAGAAGAACGAGTCCATGAAGAAGACAAATGGACAAAGTCGAACGAATCCTCACAAACGCGACGTTATCGGAACCAACCCGAAGAAGCAACACCGGAAATAAGCAAACCACATAGTAAACAATCCACACATCAACATGGCATGATGCATAGTCGAGTATGATGCATGTCCGGTTTAAATATGCATGGCATGGAAAAGGGCACAAACAATCCTACAAATTAAATGGAGCTCAATATGCAACTCCGTTGCATAGTGATGAAACACCACGTGACTTATTTAGTTCTCTCTCGTTTATGTACCCAACAATACTAAATGTTGATTAACATGGCAAGGGGTGAAGAAAATGAAAACTACCTATCTAGGCAAGTTTAAATGAGGCCAGAACAGCAAACAACAAGTACGAAAACTCCTCATGTGCATATTTTAGGTTTTGGTACTGTTCTGCCCTAAACCATATTTTATAGTTTATTAAAAACCGAGCTACGGTTATTAAGTTATGAATTAAAGCATTTTAGCATGGCATATGAGCAAAATTAATCAAACGGCATTTTAAACATGTTAAACATGGATGAAAGTGGCATATTATTAAACTAGATGAAATTCTAAGCATCTTTCGTATATAATGTTTTAACATATGATGCACGGTTGATGAGTTTTAAAATGCATGAAGTTTAGGGACTTTTCTGCAAATCTGCTGTATCAGGAATAATTAGCAAAACGCAGGTCAGAAAAAAACACGGGCCAAAACTGACTAGCCCAACAATGCGCAAAGGCAACTGGAAGATGGGCTTCCTCACATTGGGCCTGGCAAAGGCAAGTGGGGGGTGCTGGACCGATGGATCTGGCAGTCCAGCTCGACTAGGAGAGGGTCAACGCGCAACGACCCGCATACGGCAGCGGTCGTCTCGTCTCAGCCCGCACGAAACGACAGCGCGGCGATGGGATCCGGTGGCTCTGCTCGATGGCGGTGGGTGAAGGTGGAGGCGCGGCTACAGGGTGGAGGAGGCGCTGGGCACGGGAGGCTCCCTGGCGGCGGCATCTGTCTGCTGTGGCAAATCAGAGAGAGAGAGAGAGATACGTGAGGGCAGGAGAGGCAAAAGGGACAGGGAGAGGCAGGGACACGCGAGGAGTGGGACGAGGCGCTGGTCGTCGTCACCAGGCTCGATCCCGCCTGAACCGAGACGATGGCTACAGCGGGCGCTGGCGCTCGGCGACACAGGGGAGGCAGAGAGGCGCTGGCGTTGCGCCTCCTTCGTGCAGAGAACAAGCGGGCCAGGCAGGGGACCAGGCGCCCGATGGCTTGAAGGTGGCGCGGCGGCGGACTTGGTACAAGGGCCTTGGGGCTCTGGTAGCACCGGGAACGGCGAAAACGGACGAATTCGGTCGTCAGCGCCGGATCCGGACCACGGCGGCACTGACGGGGCTCGGGGACGGTGCTGCAGCTTCGATTGGTGGAGAACCCTGGTGAAGATAAGAGAGAGAGATGAGAGTCCGGAGGGAGAGAGGGACAGAAAGAGCAGAGTGGGGGGAAGGCGCGGTGGTGCTCATCTTGCTAGCTGCTGGTGGCCGACGTGAGGGAGACGAGGTGAGAACGAAGCGCTCCGTTGGAGGGTTTGAGCGACGGGACGAGCGGGCGGTGGTGCGATTGGATGGATGGATCGACGGAATTGGCTGGTGAGTGAAAATGAGGAGGGGATGGATCCCGAGAGAGAGAGTAGGTAGGAGGCGGCAGCAGGAGGATGGATGGGACAGCTCCCTAGAAAGTAGGGTTCGGTCTGATTATATAGGTAGGGGATTGGGTAGGTCCTAATGCGGTCCACCCGATTTCAATTGGGCGGTCGTAAATAAATAGGTTAGGTAGCCCAAAAAATAAAACGAGGATGTTTTATAGACGTTTGGGGATGATCCGGACACAACGGTAGCGACAGTCCGAGTCGGGTTTGGGACAACTATCGGACGCGCGCGCGAGGATGGCCGCGGGCTGACGAGAGAGGTTAGGCTGGACCTGGCGGTAGGTAGTGGGCTGTGTAGACAGTCTCGATCTGAGAGAAGAGAAGAGAGGGAGGCCCCGCGACTGTTTTCGGAGACCGAAAACGTCCGACGATCTGACCGACTATATTGTCGCTATAGTTGTTCGTTGGGGCATCAAACGGACTCCGAACGCGATGAAATTGGCAGGCGGCCTACTGACAACAAAACAACACCGCACGCCAACTTTCATCCCATTCCGAGAACATTTTCCGCCCACTTACAAAATAATATTTCGGACATGCCACGGGCGCGTGCAAGTGTGTCTGGGCTCAGAACGGACAACAGACGGAACGAGGAGACCGGGACGGATGCATGTTTTGAAAACATGATGATGCAATGCACATGATGACATGATGAAATGCAACACGGAAGCAAAAGACAAGGCAACAACACGAATAACTGGAAGACACCTGGCGTAACGTTCTCGGGGCGTCACACACCCCCATCGGGAACTGTTCACCAAACCCCCCCAACAACGCTAACTGTTCATCCAGAGGCAGCATCGACCGGCTTCAGTTAGCAGCAGTAGCGAAGGAATCGCTCGATCGGGTTCAGTTAACAGCCATCGATCGATCGCTCTATTTCAGTAATGCGTAGCCTGCAGTGCAATCGCTCGGGTTTAGTTAGAGCCCAATGCCTCACTCAGGTTCAGTTAGAGCCCAACCCTCACTCAGGTTCAGTTAGAGCCCAATGCCTTGCACCGATGCGCGTGCGTGTACGACAAAAACGCGCATCGCTCGGCCTCGACCACCCACCATAACCGGGAACACCCCGATATTTTCCTCGCCCTCGCTTCTACCACGGTTTTTCCATCATGGACGGTCCAAAGAATGTCATGCAGCTGCGTCCCCGGCCCTCCCAGGACGAAAAGCCTATTTTCTGTCATGATTTTTGTCGTAGAAATAGGACCCCACCACATCTATGATGATACCGTGTTTTGCCACAATTATCGTCATAGAAATGTCATATGTATGATAGAATTTTTTTTCGTTCGGCCCAAAATGTCACGGATGTGTCTTTTTCTTGTAGTGCTATCAAAATATCGAACAAATATCAAGTTCACATGATTACTTGCAACATGATTTCTCCTGTGACCTCAAGAACAAAAGTATCTACTCACAAATGATAATCATGCTCAAGATCAGAGGGGTATTAAAAAGCATATTGGATCTGAACATATAATCTTCCACCAAATAAACCATATAGTAATCAACTACAAGATGTAATCAACACTACTAGTCACCCACAAGCACCAATCTGTAATTCTGGTAACAAGATTGAACACAAGAGATGAACTAGGGTTTGAGATGAGATGGTGATATTGAAGATGTTGATGAAGATTGCCCTCCCCAAGATGGGAGAGTTGTTGGTAATGATGATGATGATGATTTCCCCCTCCGGGAGGGAAGTTCCCCAGGCAGAATTGCTCCGCCGGAGGGCAAAAGTGCTCCTACCCAAGTTCTGCCTCAAGACGGCGGCGTACCATCCCGAAAGTCCTCTCCTCATTTTTTTCTAGGTCAAAATGACTTATATACCAAAAGATGGGCACCGGAGGTGGGCCTGGGTGAGCACAACCCACCGGGGCGCGCCTGGGCTCCCTGGCGCCCAGGTGGGTTGTGCCCACCTGGGGGGCCCCCTTTGGTAGTTATTTGCTCCAATATTCATCATATATTTGATAAAAAATCTCCATGAAGTTTCAGCTTGTTTGGAGTTGTGCAAAATAGGTGGCCTGACATAGCTTTTCCAGGTACATATTTCCCGGTGCCGGAATTCTCCCTCTTTGGGTATACCTTGCATATTATGGGAGAAAAGGTATTAGAATTACTCCAAAAAGCATTATTATGGATAAAAACATCATAAATAATAGTAGTAAAACATGATGCAAAATGGACGTATCAACTCCCCCAAGATTAGACCTCGCTTGTCCTCAAGCGAAAAACCGAAATCGAAAAACATGTCCACATGCTTAGAGAGAGAGAGAGGTGTCGATAAAAACAAAATATGGACATTGAAGAACCATGTTCAATATTATAACAGCAACAAACTTAAACATAAGACTCTTGTCATAGAACTTTTATCATATACTTATCATGAATAAGTAACAGTTCATCACACAATCGAAGTATAAAGCAAAAAACTCTATTAAAAACCAACAAACTATGTTCTCAGTCAACTTTGCAACTACAATTCATCATCTTTGGAGGAAGGGTCACGTATCAGAGCCTATAGGCAAGTCCACATACTCAACCATCATATAGTCTTCTATGATTGCTAACACTCATCGCGTACACATGAGCAAAACGTTTCAACCCGACACATAGAAAGATAGGGGCTTATAGCTTCGCCTCCCAACGTATTCACCTCAAGGGCGATGTCAACAATAATAAGTCATGCTATCTACATTCAACTGGACATATGTGCCTAGATCTTTCCTCACCACATGATGCTTGCCAAAGGAGAAAAGTAAAAAGGAATAGAAGGAAAACTTTGATTCTTTCCATAAAAGTAAATACATAAAAGTAAAAGATAGGCCCTTCGTAGAGGGAAGCAGAGGTTGCCATGCACTTATTTTTTTGTATGCTCAACTCCTTAGTTCAAAAGAATGTCACGTTGTATTGCCCCTTGTGATAGCAACCTTTATTATGCAGTCTGTCTCTTTTATTCTCCACCATCACAAGTTCGTACAACGCTCAATTTTCACTTACACTAAATGATCTCACACTTTTAGAAGCAATTTTTATTGCCTTTTTGCACCGACGAGAACTTACTTGAGGGATCTTTCTCAATCCCTAGGTAGGTATGGTGGACACTTGAAAATAAGATTTGGGTTTAAGGGTTTTTGGATGCACAAGTAGTACCTCTACTTAGTGCGGAATTTTTGGCTAGCAAAGATAGGGGCAAGCACCATGTTAAAGGATCCATGACAATATGACTTCTATGTGAATATAAAGAAACATAAACCATTAAGCTGTCTTCCTTGTCCAATGTCAACAATTTTGGCATATAATATTTTGATGAGGGCTCACAATCACAAAAGATTTCTAGGATAGTATATTTATATGTGAATCTCCTCTTCCCTTATTAATTCTTTCATGAGTTGCATCGTTGACTAATGCTATGTTTGTCAATCTCTAATAAATTTTTCTACTTATACTTTTCCTTGTGTGGTGTCATCACCTACCATAAGATTAGCATAAGATCTTTTTCAAATTTTCTTTCCTTTTATTTATTTCCTTTCTCTTTTTCTCCCTTATATATTTTCTTTTAATTTGCAACATGAAAGTAAAGAAAGAAAAACCTCAAACTAAACTTTATTATATATCTTGCACACAGTTACAAGGATATATCACTAAGCAAACTCTCAAAAATAAAGGATCGAACTAAACATTTATTCATCTAAAGCAAAAGATTGAACTAAAATAAGTAAAGGCAAAAGATAATGGGATGATACGATACCGGGGCACCTCCCCCAAGCTTGGCGGAAGCCAAGGGGAGTGCCCATACCCGATACTCAGTTTTCCTTTCGTGGTGAAGAAGATGATGGTGGTGATGAAGCGATCCTATGCTTAAGGATTAGATTCTCCAATCAATGGATGACGCTCCGGAGATGGATGATATGCCCTTGATGTAGAATATTTTCGCGAGTGAGATACTTATTTTGCACGTGAACTGTTTCAATGATGCGAAAGGCTTCAATCTCAGTAGGGGTAAGATGAGAAAGGTAAGGCTTAAGGATATCTTCTTCTTCCTTCTCGGCCGGTAGTGCTTGTTCTGCCACGGATGGTGGATCTACGGTAGCCTCCTTGCCCTTGTCTCCCTTGACGGCGTCCGTAGGCTCTTCCCTCTTTAGCTCGATCTTCATCAACGAAGCATCTTCTTCCATGTTGTTGGAGGAGGAGGAAGACATGATGCCTGGCTTGATAGATCTGACCGAAAAAAGCAAGAAAAGAGAACAGAGAATTTATCGGTGATACAGTGATCAATAGGTTCGGGGAGTATATAAAGATTTTTTTATCTTGGGGAACAAGCAAACTATAGAAAAAAGGAGTCCGGAATGTGTCCCAGGTGGGCACAACCCACCTGGGCGCGCCAGGCCTGGCGCGCCCTGGTGTCTTGTGCCCACCAGGGTACGCTTCCTGGAAGTTTCTTATTTTCCTATTTTTCGAAATATTCCAAAACTGACAAAAGATACTTTTGCAGATTTTTCAAAGTCTGTTTACTTAACGTAACACGTACCTCCTTATTTTCATGATTCTGGAGTGTTCTGGAACGACTCTTTTATGTGTTCGTCCGGTGTCAAAGTTTGGATAATATTACTTCCAATATTACTAGGCATACCTGAGATATAATGTTTTTATTCGTTGTCCGTTAACAACCTTCAGGTTAGTATGTTCGGCATTATTTATTTTGATGGCTCCAGACCTATAAACCTCCTCGATAACATAGGGCCCTTCCCATTTTGAGAGGAGTTTTCCTGCAAAGAATCTGAAATGAGAGTTGTACAACAGAACATATTCTCTGACTTTAAACTCACGTTTTCGGATTCTTTTATCATGCCATCTTTTAACTTTTTCTTTAAACAACTTAGCATTTTCATAAGCTTGGGTTCTCCATTCATCTAAAGAGCTAATATCAAATAACCTCTTTTCACCAGCAAGTTTGAAATCATAATTGAGTTCTTTGATGGCCCAATATGCTTTATGTTCTAACTCAAGAGGCGAATGACAAGCTTTTCCATAAACCATTTTATAAGGAGACATACCCATAGGATTTTTATATGTTGTTCTATAAGCCCAAAGTGCATCATCTATTTTCTTAGACCAATTCTTCTTGGACATATTGACAGTCTTTTGCAAAATTAATTTTATTTTTCTATTGCTAAGTTCAACTTGACCACTAGACTGAGGATGATAAGGTGATGCAAATCTATGGTCAACATCATACTTGGCAAGCATTTTACGGAAAGCACCATGAGTAAAGTGTGAAACACCATCAGTCATTAAATATCTAGGGACTCCAAACCTTGGGAAAACAACTTGCTTAAGCATTTTAATAGAGGTGTTGTGATCAGCACTACTGGATGGAATAGTTTCTACCCATTTAGTAACATAATCAACAACAACCAAAATATGTTTATACCCATTAGAGGAAGCAAAAGGTCCCATCTAATCAAATCCCCAAACATCAAATGGTTCAACAGCAAGTGAATAGTTCATAGGCATTTCTTGATGCTTACCGATATTACCCATTCTTTGACATTCATCACAAGATAAGGCGAACTTACGGGCATCCTTGAAGAGAGTAGGCCAATAAAAACCAGATTGCAATACCTTGTGAGCAGTTCTATCTCCAGCATGATGCCCTCCATAAGATTCGGAGTGACATTTCTGTAGGATTTGTCCCTGTTCATGCTCAGGTACACAATGTCTAATAATACCATCTACTCCTTCTTTATAAAGATGTGCGTCATCCCAAAAGTAAAGTCTTAAATCATAGAAGATTTTTTTCTGTTGTTGGTATGTAAAGCTAGGTGGTAAATATTTAGCAACAATGTAATTAGCATTGTCTGCATACCAAGGAGTACTATGAGCACCATTTATTACAGCTAATTTCTCATCAGGAAAACTATCATCAATAGGTAGTGGGTCATCATGCACATTTTCAAGCCTAGAGAAATTATCAGCTACGGGGTTCTCAGCTCCTTTTCTATCAATGATATGTAAATCAAATTCTTGTAACAAGATAACCCATCGAATAAGTCTAGGTTTAGCATCTTTCTTTTCCATAAGATATTTAATAGCAGCATGATCGGTGTGAACAATTACTTTGGAATCAACAATATAAGGTCTAAATTTGTCACAAGAAAACACCACTGCTAAGAATTCTTTTTCAGTAGTTTCATAGTTTCTTTGAGAACTTTCTAGAGTTTTACAAGCATAATGAATGACATTCAGCTTCTTATCAACTCTTTGTCCTAGAACAGCACCAGCAGCATAATCACTAGCATCACACATAATTTCAAAAGGCAAGTTCCAATCAGGTGGTTGAACAATAGGTATACAAATTAAGGCTTTCTTGAGTGTTTCAAAGGCTTCTAAACAATCATCATCAAAAACAAAAGGAATATACTTTTGCAAAAGATTCGTGAGAGGCCTAGAAACTTTAGAAAAGTCTTTGATAAATCTCCTATAGAAACCAACATGACCTAAGAAACTATGGATACCTTTTATATCTTAGGACATGGCATTTTCTCAATTGCATCAACCTTAGCCTTGTCCACTTCAATACCTCTTTCTGAAATTTTATGACCCAATACTATGCCTTCATTAACCATAAAGTGGAACTTATCCCAATTCAAGACAAGATTTGTTTTTTCACATCTCTGCAAAACTAGATCAAGATTGCTTAAACAATCATCAAAAGACTTCCCATAAATAGAGAAGTTGTCCATGAAAACCTCAACAATCTTTTCACAAAAGTTAGAGAATATAGCAGTCATACATATTTGAAAGGTAGCAGGTGCATTACATAAACTGAAAGGCATACATCTATAAGCACAGGTTCCAAAGGGACAAGTAAAAGTGATCTTTGCTTGATCAGGTTGAGACACAGGTATTTGTGAAAAACTGGAATATCCATCAAGTAAGCAAAAATGTGTGTTCTTAGATAATCTTTCAAGCATTTGATCAATAAAAGGAAGAGGGTAATGATCTTTCCTAGTTGCTTTCTTTAATTTTCTAAAATCAATTACCATTCTATAGCCTGTAACAATTCTTAGTGGAGTAAGTTCATTCTTATCATTAGGAACAACAGTTATACCTCCTTTCTTAGGGATACAATGAACAGGACATACCCATCTACTGTATACCTCCTTTCTTAGGGATACAATAGTTATACCTCCTTTCTTACGGATACAATGTCAGCTATATGATAGATTATACCTGCTTCCAGAAGTTTTAAGATTTCCGTTCTTACCGCTACCTTCATCTTTGGATTTAACCAACGTTGGTGATCAACAACGGGTTTAGCATCAGGTTCCATATTAATTTTGTGCTGACATAGAGTGGGCCTATTTCCCTTTAAATCATCAAGAGTATATCCAATAGCAGCTCGGTGCTTCGTTAGAACTTTAAATAATCTTTCTTCTTCATGTTCTGAAAGGTTAGCACTAATAATAACATGATATATCTTCTTTTCATCAAGATAAGCATATTTCAAAGTGTCTCGCAATTGTTTTAATTCAAATACAAGATCACCTTTAGGGGGACGAGGACCTCTTAGAGTTTAAATAGGCAAGTTGTGTTTAAGCAGAGGACGTTGTTCAAAGAAAATCTTATCTATTTCATTTCTTTCATGCATATGCAAATCATTTTCATGGTCTAGCAAATATTGTTCTAGTGGACGAGCAGGTGGTACAACAATAGAAGAAAGACCAATTGTTTCGTCCTTACTAGGCAATTCTTTTTCATGAAGCTTTCTACTAAACTTGGGAAATCAAACTCATGAGACTCATCACCAAAACTAACACCGACAGTTTGTTTTTCATAGTCTATTCTGGCATTAATGGTGTTCAAGAAAGGTCTACCAAAGATAATGGGACAAAAGTCACCTTGTGGGGAACCAAGAACAAGAAAATCAATAGGGTATTTTATTTTCCCACACAAGACTTCAACATCTCTAACAATTCCAATTGGTGATATAGTGTCTCTATTAGCAAGTTTAATAGTAACATCTATGTCTTCTATCTATGCAGGTGCTTGATGTCTACTAGACAACCTTCTTCTGGTAGACGTTATTGGGCCTCCAAGTGCAGAGGTTTGTAGGATAGTAGCAAATTTTCCTCAAGTGGATGACCTAAGGTTTATCAATCTATGGGAGGCATACGATGAAGATGGTCTCTCTCAAACAACCCTGTGATACATCTCCAACGTATCTATAATTTTTTATTGTTCCATGCTATTGTATTATATATTTTGGATGTTTAATGGGCTTTATTATACACTTTATATTATTTTTGGGACTAACCTACTAACCCAAGGCCTAGTGCAAATTGTTGTTTTTTGCCTATTTCAGTGTTCCGCAGACAAGGAATATCAAACAAAATCCAAATGGAATGAAACCTTTGGGAGAGTTATTTTTGGAACAAACGTGATCCAGGGGACTTGGAGTAGACGTCAAGAAAGAAATGATGCGGCCACGAGGCAGGGAGGCGCGCCCCCACCCTCATGGGCCCCTCGCAGCTCCACCAACGTACTTCTTCCTCCTATATATATATTCATATACCCTAAAAACATCCAGGAGCACGAAGAAACCCTATTTCCACCGCCGCAACCTTCTATACCCAAGAGATCCCATCTTGGGGCCTTTTCCGGAGCTCCGCCCGAGGGGGAATCGATCACGGAGGGCTTCTACATCAACATCATAGCCTCTCTGATGATGTGTGAGTAGTTTACCACAGACCTTCGGGTCCATAGTTATTAGCTAGATGGCTTCTTTTATCTCTTTAAATCTCAATACAATGTTCTTCTCGATCTTCTTGGAGATCTATTCAATTTAACTCTTTTTGCGGTGTGTTTGTCGAGATATGATGATTTGTGGCTTTATGATCAAGTTTATCTATGAACAATATTTGATTCTCCTATGAATTCTTTTATGTATGATTGGTTTATCTTTGCAAGTCTCTTCGAATTATCAGTTTGGTTTGGCCTACTAGATTGATCTTTCTTGCAATGGGGAAGTGCTTAGCTTTGGGTTCAGTCTTGCGGTGTTCGATCCCAGTGATAGAAAGGGAACCAACACGTATTGTATTGTCGCCATCGAGGATAAAAAGATGGGGTTCATATCATATTGCATGAGTTTATCCCTCTACATCATGTCATCTCACTTAAAGCATTACTCTGTTCTTATGAACTTAATACTATAGATGCATGCTAGATAGCGGTCGATGTGTCGAGTAATAGTAGTAGATGCAGAATCATTTCGGTCTACTTGTCGCGGACGTGATGCCTATATACATGATCATGCCTAGATATTCTCATAATAATGCACTTTTCCATCAATTGCTCAACAGTAATTTTTTCACCCACTGTAATACTTATGCTATCTTGAGAGAAGCCACTAGTTAAACCTATGGCCCCTGGGTCTATCTTTTATCATATAAGTTTACAGTCTATTTTACTTTGCAATCTTTACTATCAATCTATATCATAAAAATACCAAAAATATTTATCTTATTATCTCTATCAGATCTCACTCTCGTAAGTGACCATGAAGGGATTGACAACCCCTTTATCGCGTTGGTTGCGAGGTTCTTATTTGTTTGTGTAGGTACGAGGTACTTGCGTGTAGTCTCCTACTGGATTGATACCTTGGTTCTCAAAAACTGAGGGAAATACTTACGCTACTTTGCTGCATCACCCTTTCCTCTTCAAGGGAAAACTGTGCTCAAGAGGTAGGACCCTGCAACCAAATAATAAAGAGTCTCTTGTGTCCCCAACACAGCAATACAATGGTAAATTGTATAGGTGCACTAGTTTAGCAAAGAGATGGTGACACAAGTGCATTATGGAAGGTAGATATAGGTGTTTGTAAGCTGAAAATATAAAAATAGCAAGGTAACTAATGATAAAAGTGAGCACTAACGGTATTGCAATGCTTCAAAACAAGCCCTAGGGTTCATACTTTCAATAGTGGAAGTTCTCTCAATAAGGATAACATAATTAGATCATATAACTATCCCTCAACATGCAACAACGAGTCACTCCAAAGTCACTAATAGCGGAGAACAAACGAAGATATTATTGTGGGGTACGAAACCACCTCAAAGTTATACTTTCTGATCAATCCGTTGGGCTATTCCTATAAGTGTCACAAACAGCCCTACAGTTCATAGTAAAATAACACCTTAAGATACAAATCAACTAAAACCCTGATGTCACCTAGATACTCCAATGTCACCTCAAGTATCCGCGGGTATGACCACGGGTATCACACGCAAGACATACATCAAGTGTTCTCAAATCCTTAAAGACTCAATCTGATAAGATAACTTCAAAGGAAAACTCCATTAATCACAAGGAGATAGATGGGGAGGAACATAATAATATCCAACTATAGTAGCAAAGCTCGCCTTACATCAAGATCGTGCCTCATCAAGAACACGAGAGAGAGAGAGATCAAACACATAGCTACTGGTACATACCCTCAGCCCCGAGGGTGAACTACTCCCTCCTCGTCATGGAGAGCGTCGGGACGATGAAGATGGCCACCGGTGATGATTTCCCCCTCGGGACGGTGCCGGAACAGGGTCCCGATTGGGTTTTGGTGACTATAGAGGCTTGCGACGGCAGAACACCCGATCTAGGTTTCTTTTCAGGGGTTTCTGTATTTATAGGAATTTTTGGCGTCGGTCTCACGTCAGGGGGGTCTCCGAGTCATCCACTAGGTAGGTGGCGCGCCCTCCACCCTTGTGGATGGCTCGGGACTCTTCTGGCCCAACTCTTTTACTTCAGGGGCTTCTTTTGGTCCATAAAAAATCCAAAAAATTGGAAGGTCAATTGGACTCCGTTTGGTATTCATTTTTTGTAAAACTCAAAAACAAGGAAAAACAGAAACTGGCACTGGGCTCTAGGTTAATAGGTTAGTCCCAAAAATCATATAAAATAGCATATAAATGCATATAAAACATCCTAGATGGATAATATAATAGCATGGAACAATCAAAAATTATAGATATGTTGGAGACATACCAAGCATCCCCAAGCTTAATTCCTGCTCGTCCTCGAGTAGGTAAATGATAAAAACAGAATTTTTGATGTGGAATGCTACCTAACATATTTATCCATGTAATTCTCTTTATTATAGCAAGAATATTCAGGTCCATAAGATACAAAACAAGAGTTTAATATTGACATAAAAATAGTAATAATTCAAGCACATGAACAAAGCAATCATGTCTTCTCAAAATAACATGGCCAAAGAAAGCTATCCCTACAAAATCATATAGTCTGGCTATGCTCTATCTTCATCGCACAAAATATTAAATCATGCACAACCCCTGTCGGGTGGTAGGTGCGACATATGCCAACGGGTGGCTTATCATTGTGGGAGCCAGTAAGACGTCGCCGGTGCCTAGAAACGGGATGAGGCGAAGACATGCACGCCGTCCAATCTTACCCAGCTTCGGGGCTCTCCGTGGAGATAACACCCCTACTGCTGCTATGCGGGGTCTCCGCATGATCACTAGATGGACAAGTAGCTACACAATGCTCCTTGAGCTGTTCGGTGGGAGGAGGAAGAAGGGCACGGCTAGCTTGCTTCTTCTCCTTGTGTGGTGTCTAAAACTAGCTGGGGGTCCAACCCTTTGCATGGGCGTCCCGGGGGGTTCATATAGGCCTACCCCCCGGGGGTACAATGGTAATCCGACTGGGCGCGGGGCCCAGCCGTCTGTGACTACGCTCGCCGGCTTCTGCGCCGACTGCTGGGGCCCACCGGCTGGTGGGTCCCGCCGGCTGCCAACTCCTTGGCAACAGGCAGGCCCCACTGCAAAGGGTCTTGTCGGTGGCTGGTTATTGTTGCCTCAACCTGATGACAAGGGCTTCGTCGAGGTAAGCATGGCTACAGTGCCGCCGTCCGGCGGGTGATTACTGTAGCCTCACCACGTCTTGTCTCCTTAATGGGGCGTCTCCTTCGAGGGGGGAAGCGAGCCGGCTACGGGGAGCCGGCCCCGTCTCGGGCCGACTGGGGGAGGCCTGGCCGCCTTCGGGCGTCTCTCCGCCCGAAGGGGCCCACCGCCTGTGGGACGCGCTGGCGGCCCGTCGTGGGTGACATCAGGGTCAACATGGCAACAGTGCTGCGCCGGACGGGTCATGCCCACTCCGTACGGCGCATTGTGCCAGGCGTGCTCCGGGATTCGGGGGTGGCAGGCTTCACTATAGCCACGCCCCATCACATCGCCGCTAGGTGGATGCAAACTTTGAGGGTACGGTCTCGACCGCTTTATGGGAGCCGGCTTCTTGGAGTCGGCCTCTTCACGGCCGGCTTCTCGAAGTCGGCCCTCCCATGGCTTTCTTCATGAGGGCTAAAGTCGGGCCGCCTTCCGAAAGCCGGCCTGGGTGACAGCTAGCAAGGGGAAGGCGGCCCCATGTCTTGGATTCTTGAGAGCCGGACGGGCTCGTAATTTTTCCAAAAGGGCCAGGGGAAGCCGGCTAGGCTACCCATGGCTATTTACTCCGACAGTAGTCCCCGAAGCTGATCGAGCTTTGAGGCGGACAAAGGGATGAGAAGCTTGGTCAGCTTCCTACCCTGAAGAGCCGGCTTTGCTGGTGTATGCCGATTTCTGGGAGCCCTGCGTCTTGCAGGCGGGAAAGTGGTCGACCCCCATGCTGATCGCGGGCCCTCCCGCGGGCCACGTGGCAGCGAGACCCCACCAGCACACACGCGCGACGGGACGCCGCCGCAGGCCCGGGCCCGCCACTCCTAGGCCTCGGCCCGAACGCTGATCTTCTGTGGCCCAAGTGGACCGCTCGCCTTCCCGTGGCGATTTTATTTCGCCGTTAGGGCGTAATAAACGTGGGACGTGGGGGAGTGGGCACTATCGATCCCCACGTTTCCCCACGCCGCGCTTCCTCGGCTCCGCCACGCGAGCCTATAAGTAGGGGGAGGAAGGGGAGAGACAGAGGTTCGCACGCTCTCTCTCGCTCCGCCCCTTCTCGTCCTCCTTTCTTCCTCTCGTTGCCGCCGCAGCTTCCCGTCTCAGCGCCGCCGTGTCGCCACATCATCTTGCTCCCATGGCGTCGTCGAGCTCGTGGGATGGCTCCAACGTCCATGGGGACCATGTTGAGTTCCTCCGCCAGACTAGGCGCCTGCCCGACACCAACCTCGTGCGGGTCCGCCTGGCGCTAGAGACGGAGATCTCGCCGGCACCGGAGGAGGGCGAGCGGGTCGTCTTCCGCTCGCATTTCCTGCGCGGCTTCGGCCTTCCGGCGAGCAGATTCCTGCGCTCCTTCCTCGAGTTCTACAATCTTCAGCCGCATCACCTCACGCCCAACACGGTGATGCTGCTGTCGGCCTTCGTCTCTCTCTGCGAAGGTTTCTTGGGGCTGCTCCCCACGCTGGAGCTCTGGGGGGAATTCTTCCAGAGCAAAGTCGGCACCGTCGTCGCAGGCGTGCCCGCCCCCTGCGGGGCCTTCATCGCCATGAGGAGGTCGGGCAAGAACAACCCGTTCCCGTCCATCCCCCTAATCCAGTCGGTGAAGATCTGGCAGAAGTCGTACTTCTACGTGAAGAACGTCGCCCAGCAAGGAGACCACGTCAACCTGTCGGCTTACGTAGCCGGCCCGCCGGCTGGGAGGCAGCCCTCATGGAGTTTCCGGTCCAGGTCACTGTCTCAGGCCGGGAACGCTGCCGTCTCCAGGCTTCGGATGATGATCCAGTCGGAAGGCCTGAGCGGGGCCGACTTGGTGGCCGCCTTCGTGGAGCGCCGGATACTTCCTCTCCAAAGCCGGCCCCACATGATGTGTCAGATGAGCGGCCGCTTCGACCCAAGCCGGCTGAGCACCAGGGAGATGCCTCACGCGGAGGTGTCGTACATGGTAAATCATATCTCTAATTGCAAGCTCGCCGAGGACTGGCGATACGGCAAGGTGCCGTATTCTCGCGCCAACCCTCCGCCCGTGGTAAGCTTTCCTCTCTTTCTTCTTTTTGTTGGTAGCCAGCTTTATCATGGCCGGCTTCTGATCGGTCGGTTCTTCTTAGCAGAACCCCCTTCTTCCGCCGACGACCGGGGCAGCAGGGATAGAACGCCAGTACGTCCCCGACCACACGGTGGACGACGTCGACGACCCGGATTTGGGGGAGGCCGCCATGGAAGACGCCGTCATGGGGGATGACGCCGAGCCCGGAGGCACAGGGCTTAGCGCCAGCTTCGAGGACTGGCCGGATGATGCCGAATCCGAAGTCGCCCCGCGTCGCCAGCCGGCGGCCGACCATCAGGGCGCGGGCTCCTTCACCGCGCCGGCTGCTGGCGGCGGCGCATAGAAGCGCGGGGCCGCGTCAATCCTCTTCGGCAGTCGGCCGAAGAAGTCCAAAGCCTCCACCGCGGCGACCAAACGAGATGAGGCGGCCACGAAAGCATCCCGCTTCCGCAAGGCGGTGAAGCAGCCTCAGGCGGTCTCAGCGTAAGTCGTCGATTGCCTGGTCGCATGCTTTTCATCGTTCTCTCCTGTTCGAACATTCTTCCTAACCTTTTCCCGCTCGCTGGACAGGGCGCCGCTTTCCCTTGAGCGGGGTCCGGGCGGCTCCGTAGTTGGGCCGACTGGAGGGTCTTCGGGCTCCCGCCGCGTGGACCCCCGCGCCGACCTCAGGGAGGCCACGGAGCGGAACGCCCGTGGGGCGCGGGAGGAGCGTGAATGGTGGAAAAAGGGGCCGCCCAAGCGGCGAGGGAGCAGGCCGATGCGGCAGCCAAGGCCCAGGCGGAGGCGGCGACCGCGGAAACGGAGGCGGAGGGTTCGCGTAACCAGCCTCCGCTGCTCTCCATTCCCCTCCGAGCCGTGGCCCCTGACAACCCATTGCCCCTAGCGGAGGAAATCTTCCAAGACCCGCCGCTGATGGAGAGGAGGGAGGACCTCGTGGCCTTCGCGGGGAGAGCGCCGCCAGCAGCGCCAACCGGAGCGGGCCAAGGCGGCCAATCGTCAGCAGCGCCAGAGGAGCCGGTCGGGGGTGAGCCGGAGGACGGAGCCGGCTTCGAGGTGCAGCCGGTGACGCGTCGGCACGCAGGGGGAGGCACCGCTCCACCGGAGTCGCGCCGAGTTGCGGGGGCCGGCCAGTCGGCGGAGGCTCTGGAGGCGGCCAGCACCGCCACGTCCGAGTGGACTCCCAGCGGGGGGACTGGCGAGCTGAATGTGGCGGCTCAAGAGGTTCGGAGCCGGCTTCAAGCTCAGGCCGCCCTGCTGCAGCAGTACACCCAGGAGTTCCTGTCGACGCGGGCCGCCATCCGGGTGAGTCTTTCATTCTTGGCCGCTTTGGTCTCTTGATTTCTTCCGTGGGGGCGCGTCAGCGCACCCACTGGGTGTAGTCCCCGAGATTCGGGCCGACTGCTGAGCAGTCGGGTCGGATCTTTCTTGACGACTATCTTATTTTTGCTTCCTGTCTGAACTTCCAGGAATACCATAACTCCCGTGCTGCCGCCTTCAACTCCCAGGCTCAGGAGTTGGGTCAGAAGACCGACGACCTGGTCAATAGCCGAAGTAAGTGCTTGATCATGTTTGTCTCCTGTGGGGGCGCGTCAGTGCACCCACTGGGTGTAGTCCCCGAGATTCGGGCCGACTGCTGAGCAGTCGGGTCGGATCTTCCTTGACGACTTTTCCCTTATTGGTTTTTTTTCTTTTGTCTTTCGTGCTTTCAGGGGCCAACGCCGACTTGAGGAGGGAGCTTGGCGAAGCGC
Organism: Triticum urartu; assembly: GCF_003073215.2. NCBI lineage: Eukaryota > Viridiplantae > Streptophyta > Magnoliopsida > Poales > Poaceae > Triticum > Triticum urartu. The sequence goes on from NC_053025.1 coordinate 219,578,793, forward strand.
AGGCCGCCCTTCGTACCAAGGATGCTGAGCATGCTGCCTTGGTCCAAGAGCGTGACCGCCTGGCCAAGAAGCTGGCTGACCAAGAGGAGAGCCACAAGGCGGCACTGCAGAAAGCGCAGGATAGCGAGGCCGCCCTGAAGGACTTTGGTAGCACTTTTCTTGTAGAGATCTGCTTCATGGACCTTATAGGCTTTGGAACGCCGAACAATGCAGCGAGCCTCATTCTGATCCCCGGGGAACTCTCGCCTATTAAGGTAGGCCAAGAAGGGTTCGGTCCATGGGGCAATTACTGCCATTATTAGATGGGTCGATGGTGTTATTTCGGTGGCTAAGCCCCTAATGATATCGGTATTGTGTTCAGAATCTTGGGATATTATCGCATCTGGACTGGCGTTGCTGCTCTCGTCCTGCCACACCACAGATGGCTTGATGAGCCTTTTGAGAAAGATGTTAGGAGGGACAGGGTCACGCTTGGCGCCCATGCGAGCAAGGACATCCGCCGCTTGATTACTTTCTCGAGCCACATGATGAAACTCGAGTCCCTCAAACCGAGTTGATATTTTGAGTACGGCGTTACGATAGGCCGCCATCTTTGGATCTTTGGCGTTGAAGTATCCATTTATTTGGGATATCACGAAATTTTAATCCCAGTGCACCTCCAGGCATTGTATGCCCATGGACGCGGCCATCCGAAGACCGTGCAATAGGGCCTCGTATTCGGCTGCATCGTTGGAGTCTGTGTATAATATTTGGAGTACGTACTGAACTATGTCTCCAATGGGGGACGTCAAGGCGACGCCCGCTCCTAAGCCGGCCAGCATTTTAGAGCCATCAAAGTGCATGGCCAAGTTGGAATATGTATCGTACTCTTTAGGGAGTTCGGCCTCTGTCCAATCGGCGACAAAGTTGGCCAATACTTGGGATTTAATGGCTCGGTGTGGTTTGTATGTTATGTCAAATGGTACGAACTCAACAACCCACTTGGCAATCTGGCCTGTAGTGTCACGGTTATTTATTATATCATTGAGTGGTACTTCGGAAGCCACCGTGATCGAACACTCTTGGAAGTAGTGTCATAGCTTCCGGGATGCCATGAAGACCGCATATGCTATCTTTTGGTAATCAGGGTACCGGGATTTGCATGGTGTGAGGACAATGCATACGTAGTATACCTGTTTCTGAAGTGGGAACTTGTGTCCGTCCTCCTCTCGCTCAACGACGAGCACTGCGCTCACCACCTGGTGTGTTGCAGAGATGTATAATAACATCGGTTCACCGACGTTTGGCGTGGCCAGGATTGGGTTGCTCGCTAAAAGAGCCTTTATTTCCTCTAGTCTGGCCTTTGCTGCTTCCGTCCACTTGAAATGGTCGGTACATCGGAGAAGGCGATAAAGTGGCAATGTTTTTTTTCTCCTAGTCTAGAAATAAAGCGGCTTAAAGCTGCCACACATCTGGCTAGTTTTTGGACCTGTTTAAGGTCTGTTGGTGTAGCCAATTGTGATAAAGCTCGGATTTTGGCTGGATTTGCCTCAATTCCTCTATTGGAAATGATAAAGCCCAGCAGTATTCCGGCGGGAATGCCGAAAACACACTTTTCCGGATTGAGCTTGATGTCATACGTCCGGAGGTTGTCGAATGTGAGACGCAGGTCGTCTATTAACGACTCAACGTGCTTAGTCTTGATGACGACGTCATCCACATATGCCTCAACTGTCTTGCCGATTTGTTTCTCCAGGCATGTTTGAATCATGCGTTGGTTGGTAGTGCCGGTGTTTTTAAGCCCAAATGGCATAGTATTGAAGCAGAAAGGCCCATATGGGGTGATGAATGTCTTTGCGGCTTGATCAGAATCCTTCATTTTAATTTGATGGTATCAGGAGTATGCGTCGAGGAAACATAGTGAGTCGTGTCCTGCAGTAGCATCAATAATCTGATCGATGTGGGGGGAAGGGATCCTTAGGGCAAGCCTTATTGAGGTCTTTGAAATCGACGTACAGGCACCAAGATTTGTCCTTCTTTGGCACCGTCACCAGGTTTGCTAGCCAGTTCGGGTGTTTTGCCTTGATTAACTTGGCTAGCTCCTTCCCCATAGCTTGTCATTTAGGTTCGGAAAAGCGTCCCAGTGTTTTCTTGACGGGCTTATATCCCTTCAATATATTGAGGCTGTGTTCGGCCAGCCTGCGTGGGATCCCTGGCATATCAGAAGGGTGCCTGGCAAATATGTCCTAGTTCTCGCACAGGAACGTTCGTAGTGCGGCGTCAACCATTGGGTCTAGCTGTGCCCCGATGGAAGCTGTCTTCTTGAGGTCCGTCGGGTGGACTTAAAATTTGACTATTTCGTCTACTGGTTTGAAGGAGGTGGATTTGGGACGCTTATAAGGATTATGTCGTCTCTATCCACCGTAGAGCGTAGTGCGGTTAGCTCTTCGGCCGTGAGGGCCTCAGACACTGCCTCGAGGGCCAGGGATGCTGTTTTGTTTTCAGTGCGGAGGGCTATGTCCGGATCACTAGCAAGAGTGATAATACCGTTGGGCCCGGGCATCTTGAGCTTCATATACCCGTAATGAGGTATAGCTTGGAAGCGTGTGAATGCATCTTGCCCCAACAGGGCATGATATCCACTGTTGAAAGGGGCCACTTGGAAGGTTATCTCTTCGGACCGATAGTTCTCCGGCATGCCGAATACCACGTCGAGTGTAATTTTCCCCGCGCATCATGCCTCCCGGCTAGGAATGATCCCTCGGATGGTCGTATTACTATGCTCGATGCGGCTCTTGTCTATTTCCATTTTATTCAGTGTGTCCTCGTAGATGAGGTTTAGTCCGCTGCCGCCGTCCATGAGCACTTTAGTGAGCCGAAAGCCATACACAATTGGGTTGAGGACCAAGGCAGCTGGTGCCCGTATTGACCGAATTTTTGGTTCGTCACTGGCGTTGATAGTTATGGCCGTGTCTTTCCAGGGGTTTATTGTTGCGACTTGGCAGACTTCGGCGAGGTCGCGGAGTACTCTCTTGCGCCGATTGTTTGAAGCGAAAGTCCCGATGACTGTCAATACTCTGAGGTCGTCGTCTTCTGGTGGGAGTTACTCCGCGGGGTTTTGGTGAGGATATCCTGGACGCTCTTGGCCACTTTCCAGAGTATCCAACATGCTCTAAGGTTGTGGGTTGGTACCGTATCTGGTGTCGTGTGTATTTTGCATGGCCTATCTAGCCATCCCTCTAGAACAGTTCCGCGTCAAATAATGGGTTTAGTTTTCTTTACTATGGGTTTAGGTGCCCCGCGAGGGTGCATCCGTTTTGCTCGCCCGAGGGGTTGGGTTGAGACCGGTGGCTCCCAGCGAGCTATCTGGGTTTTCCACGCGCTTTCCCTTGCGCAGTACTTCTACACCACGGTTGCCAAGTCAGCGAAGTGTAATACGCGACGACGGTTGATGGCATTGAGGATTCCTTCGTCCATGCAATTATTGCAGAATACTGAAATCGCATCCTCGTCGCGACAGTCTTTAATCTTGTCTTTGACAAGGAGGAGTCTAGCCCAAAAGTGATGGACTGTTTCCTGAGGCTGCTGTCGTACGTACATGAGGTCGCATATATCCGGCGGGCGGAATTTCTTGGCGAATATTTCTTGTGGTGGGTGGGTGGTTTTAAATCCGAACCCTGACTAGATTTGGAGTCTGGAGCCTGAAAAGCTTCTGAGCTCATTAGTTTGGGCTCCGGGATGTCGAACGATTTTCCGGGCCCAACGCCCGAATCCAAGTTCACATGACTGGGAGTGTCGTTCCGCAGACGGGTATCCGGCTCTTCAAGCTCAAAAATCTTAACATAGTTCGTCTTCAGCATGGGGGAAGAATTGTTGTTTTGCTCTTCTACAACCGCTATCTGATGGGTGATCGGTGGAGATTTGATTTCTCTCTGATCTGGTTTAAGCCCAATCTGATCATAGTCAGTAGCTACCCCCATGGCGGCGATGTGATCCAGGAGTTCATTTAAAGACGACCACTCCGCCAGATCCATCCATCTGGAGTATTCAGAGTCAATACGGAGGCAATTTTCGATGACCCGAGAAGTCATGATCAGCTTAACGGCCGAACGGGCGGTCATGGTAAAGCCGCCCAGCCGGAGGGTTTGGCTTGAGGCTAGAGCTCCTCTGGCGATGATACTGTCTTTGATCACAAGGCGAGCCATCAATCCTAACTTCGACATCATAGTGGAACTCTCAATGAAAGCACCAATGTCGGTGTCGAAACCGGCGGATCTTGGGTGGGGGGGTCCTGAACTGTGCGTCTAAGTTCGATGGTAATAGGAGACAGGGGACACGATGTTTTACCCAGGTTCGGTCCCTCTTGATGGAGGTAATACCCTACGTCCTGCTTGATTGATCTTGATGAGTGTGAGGATTACAAGAGTTGATCTACCACGAGATCGTTGTGGCTTAACCCTAGAAGTCTAGCCTATATGATTGAGGTTGTTCCTAAGGACTAAACCCTCTGGTTTATCTAGACACTGTAGGGGCCTAGGGTTATACAAAGTCGGTTACAGAGAAAGGAAATAATACATCTGGATGCCTAGCTTGCCTTTCACGCAAAGGAGAGTCCCATCCTGACACAGGAGGAAGTCTTCTATCTTGTATCTTCATCGCCCAATAGTCCGGCCAATGTCACATAGGACGGATGCCCGAGGACCCCTTAATCCAAGACTCCCTCATCGGGTAAACCTGCAAGCTTGAACAATCCACAAATTTGTTCTACATATATCAAGTGCATATCAGGATGCTCGGTTCCATCTCCTGCATAAGGATTAGCTAGCAGTTGTTCTATCATACCCGAAGGAATTTCATATTCAATATTTTCAGTAGGTGCAGTAGGTTGAGGGGTAGCTAGTTGTGGTTCCGGTTGAGGTGAAGATACCCCGAACAAACCACTCAATGGATTGTTTTCCATAGTAACAACTGATAATAAATTTCAGCACACTATATAAATGTTTCCTTACCAAATTCCACATACCAAAGGCGCTTCACTCCCCGGCAACGAGGCAAGAAAATATCCTTGATGACTCACAAGTATAGGGTATCAATTGTAGCTCTTTTTGATATGTAAGAGTGTGGAACCCAACGAGGAGCAGAAGGAAATGACAAGTAGTTTTCAGTAAGGTAATGCCTGCAAGTGCTGAAATTGTAAGTAACTAAGTAGTTTGATAGCAAGATAATTTGTAACGGGCAAGTAATGATAAAAGTTTCAAAAGTGTAGCAAGGTAGCCCCAACCTTTTGAGGCAAAGGACAGGCCAAACCGGCCTCTTATGATAAGCAAAGTATTCTTGAGGGTACACGGGATTTTCATCTAGTCACTTTCATCATGTCGGTTTAATTCGTGTTCGGTACTTTGATAATTTGATATGTGGGTGGACCGGTGCTTAGGTGCTGTTCTTACTTGAACAAACCTCCTACTAATGATTAACCCTCCCGCTGAAGGAAATATGCCCTAGAGGCAATAATAAAGTTATTATTTATTTCCTTATTTCATGATAAATGTTTATTATTCATGCTTGAATTGTATTAACCGGAAACATAATACATGTGTGAATACATAGACAAACATAAGTGTCACTAGTATGCCTCTACTTGACTAGCTCGTTAATCAAAGATGGTTAAGTTTCCTAGCCATAGACATGAGTTGTCATTTGATTAACGGGATCACATCATTAGAGAATGATGTGATTGCCTTGACCCATTCCGTTTGCTTAGCACTTGATCGTTTAGTATGTTACTATTGCTTTCTTCATGACTTATACATGTTCTCATGACTATGAGATTATGTAACTCCCGTTTACCAGAGGAATACTTCGTGTGCTACCAAACATCACAACGTAACTGGGTGATTATAAAGGTGCTCTACAGGTGTCTCCGAAGGTACTTGTTGAGTTGGCGTAGTTCAAGATTAGGATTTGTCACTCCGATTGTCGAAGAGGTATCTCTAGGCCCACTCGATAATGCACATCACTATAAGCCTTGCAAGCATTGTAACTAATGAGTTAGTTGTAGGATTATGTATTATGGAATGAGTAAAGAGACTTGCTGGTAATGAGATTTAACTAGGTATTGAGATACCGATGATCGAATCTCGGGCAAGTAACATACCGATGACAAAGGGAACAACGTATGTTGTTATGCGGTTTGACCGATAAAGATCTTCATAGAATATGTAGGAGCCAATATGAGCATCCAGGTTCTGCCATTGGTTATTGACTGGGGACATGTCTCGGTCATGTCTACATAGTTCTCGAACCCGTAGGGTCCGCACGCTTAAAGTTCGATGACGGTTATATTTTGAGTTTATGTGTTTTGATGTACCAAAGGTAGTTCGGAGTCCCGGATGTGATCACGGACATGACGAGGAGTCTCGAAATGGTCGAGACATGAAGATTGATATATTGGACGACTATATTCGGACACCGGAATGGTTCTGGGGGTTATCGGATATATATCGGAGTACCGGGGGGTTACCGGAAACCCCCCGGAGGTTAATGGGCCTCATGGGCCCAATTGGTGGAAGAGGAGAGGCGGCCAAGGGGCAGCCGCGCGCCCCTCCCCTCCCAAGTTCAAATTGGACTAGGAAGGGGGGCGGCGCCCCCCCTTTCCTTTCTCCCTCTTTCTTCTTCCCTCTCCTCTCCTACTCCAACATGGAAAAAGGGGGAGTCCTACTCCCGGTGGGAGTAGGACTCCTCATGGGGCGCGCCAAGGGGGGCTGGCCCCCTCCCCCTCCTCTACTCCTTTATATACGGGGAGGGGGGCACCCCTAGAGACACAACAATTGATCTCTTGGATCTCTTAGCCGTGTGCGGTGCCCCCGTCCACCATAGTCCACCTCGATAATATCGTAGCAGTGCTTAGGCGAAGCCCTGCGTCGGTAGAACATCATCATCGTCACCATGCCATCGTGCTGACTGAACTCTCCCTCAAAGCTCGGCTGGATCGGAGTTCGAGGGACGTCATCGAGCTGAACTCGAAGGTTCCATACGTTCGGTACTTGATCGGTCGGATCGTGAAGACGTACGACTACATCAACCGCATTGTGCAAACGCTTCCGCTTTCCGTCTACGAGGGTACGTGGACAACACTCTCCCCTCTCGTTTCTATGCATCACCATGATCTTGCATGTGCGTAGGAATTTTTTTGAAATTACTACGTTCCCCAACAGTGGTATCAGAGCCTGGTTTTATGCGTTGATGTTATTTGAACGAGTAGAACACAAGTGAGTTGTGGGCGATACAAGTCATACTGCTTACTAGCCTGTCATACTTTGGTTCGGCGGTATTGTTGGATGAAGCGGCCCGGACCGACCTTACGCGTACGCTTACGCGAGACTGGTTCTACCGACATGCTTTGCACACAGGAGGCTGGCGGGTGTCAGTTTCTCCAACTTTAGTTGAACCGAGTGTGGTTATGCCCGGTCCTTGAGAAGGTTAAAACAGCACTAACTTGACGAACTATCGCAGTGGTTTTTATGCGTAGGTAAGAACGGTTCTTGCTCAGCCCATAGCAGCCACGTAAAACATGCAACAACAAATTAGAGGATGTCTAACTTGCTTTTGCAGGGCATGTTGTGATGTGATATGGTGAAGGCATGACGCTACATTTTATTGTATGAGATGATCATGTTTTGTAACCGAGTTATCGGCAACTGGCAGGAGCAATATGGTTGTCGCTTTATTGTATGGAATGCAATCGCCCTGTAATGCTTTACTTTATCACTAAGCGTTAGCGATAGTCATGGAAGCATAAGTTGGTGAGACGGCAACGATGCTACGATCGAGATCAAAGTGTCGCGCAGGTGACAATGGTGATCATGACGGTGCTTCAGAGATGAAGATCACAAGAACAAGATGATGATGGCCATATCATATCACTTATATTGATTGCATGTGATGTTTATCTTTTATGCATCTCATGTTCCTTTGAATGACGGTAGCATTATAAGATGATCTCTCACTAAATTATCAAGGTATAAGTGTTCTCCCTGAGTATGCACCATTGCGAAATTTCTTCGTGCTGAGACACCACATGATGATTGATGACCCACAAGTATAGGGGATCTATTGTAGTCCTTTCGATAAGTAAGAGTGTTGAACCCAACGAGGAGCAGAAGGAAATGATAAGCGGTTTCCAGCAAGGTATTCTCTGCAAGTACTGCAATAAGTGGTAACAGATAGTTTTGTGATAAGATAATTTGTAACGAGGAACAAGTAACAAAAGTAAATAAGGTGCAGCAAGGTGGCCCAATCCTTTTGTAGCAAAGGACAAGCCTGGACAAACTCTTATATGATGTAAAGCGCTCCCAAGGACACATGGGAATATCGTCAAGCTAGTTTTCATCACGCTCATATGATTCGCGTTCGGTACTTTGATAATTTGGTATGTGGGTGGACCGGTGCTTGGGTGTTGCCCTTACTTGGACAAGCATCCCACTTATGATTAACCTCTATTGCAAGCATCCGCAAATACAACAAAAGTATTAAGGTAAACCTAACCATAGCATGAAACAGATGGATCCAAATTAGCCCCTTACGAAGCAACGCATAAACTAGGGTTTAAGCTTCTGTCACTCTAGCAACCCATCATCTACTTATTACTTCACAATGCCTTCCTCTAGGACCAAACAATGGTGAAGTTTCATGTAGTTGACGTTCACATAACACCACAAGAGGAGAGACAACATACATCTCATCAAAATATCGAACGAATGCCAAATTCACATGACTACTAATAGCAAGACTTTTCCCATGTCCTCAGGAACAAAAGTAACTACTCACAAAGCATAAACATGTTAATAATGAGAGGGGTATTAATGTGCATATAGGATCTGAACATATGATCTTCCACCAATTAAACCAACTAGCATCAAATAAAAGGAGTAATTAACACTACTAGCAACCTACTAGCACCAATCCCGGACTTGGAGACAAGAATTGGATACAAGAGATGAACTAGGGTTTTGAGATGAGATGGTGTTGATGAAGATGTTGATGGAGATTGCCCTCTCCCGATGAGAGGAGCGTTGGTGATGACGATGGCGATGATTTCCCCCTCCGGGAGGGAAGTTTCCCTGGCAGAACAACCACGCCAGAACCCTAGATTGGTTCCGCCAAGGTTCCGCCTCGTGGCGGCGGAGTTTCATCCGAGAAGATGGCATATGATTATTTTCCCATCGAAAGAGTCCATATAGCAGAAGATGGTCACCGGAGGGACACCAGGGGGCCCACGAGGTAGGGGGCGCACCCAGGGGGTAGGGCGCGCCCCCCATCCTCGTGGGCAGGGTGTGGCCCCCTGGTGAAGTTCTTGCGATCAATGTTTTTTATATATTTGGAAAACATCATCCGTGAAGTTTCAGGACTTTTGGAGCTATGCAGAATAGGTCTCTAATATTTGCTCCTTTTCCAGCCAGAATCCCAGCTGCCGGCATTCTCCCTCTTTATGTAAACCTTGTAAAATAAAAGAGAATAGGCATAAGTATTGTGACATAATGCGTAATAACAGCCCATAATGCAATAAATATTGATATAAAAGCATGATGCAAAATGGACGTATCAATGATCGGGTGTGATAGGCTCTACGTTGAAATACAACGGGTGCAAAACAGTTGCACACGCGGAATACTCAGGTTAAACTTGACGAGCCTAGCATATGCAGATATGGCCTCGGAACACTGGAGACCGAAAGGTCGAGCGTGAATCATATATTAGATATGATCAACATAGTGATATTCACCATTGAAAACTACTCCATCTCACGTGATGATCGGACATGGTTTAGTTGATTTGGATCACGTGATCACTTAGATGATTAGAGGGATGTCTATCTAAGTTGGAGTTCTTAAGTAATTTGATTAATTGAACTTTAATTATCATGAACTTGGTCCTGATAGTATTAGCATATTTATGTTGTAGATCAATAGCTCGCGTTTAGCTCCCCTGTTTTATTTTTGATATGTTCCTAGAGAATACTAAGTTGAAAGATGTTAGTAGCAATGATGCGGATTGGATCCGTGATCTGAGGATTATCCTCATTGCTGCACAGAAGAATTATGTCCTTGATGCACCGCTAGGTGACAGACCTGTTGTAGGAGCAGATGCAGACGTTATGAACGTTTGGCTAGCTCAATATGATGACTACTTGATACTTTAGTGCACCATGCTTAATGGCTTAGAATCGGGACTTCAAAGACGTTTTGAACGTCATGGACCATATGAGATGTTCCAGGAGTTGAAGTTAATATTTCAACCAAATACCTGAGTTGAGAGATATGAAGTCTGCAACCAGTTCTATAGCTAAAAGATGGAGGAGAATAGCTCAAGCAGTGAGCATGTGCTCAGATTGTCTGGGTACTACAATTGCTTGAATCAAGTGGGAGTTAATCTTCCAGATAAAATAGTGATTGACAGAATTCTCTAGTCACCATCACCAAGTTAGTAGAACTTCGTGATGAACTATAGTATGCAAGGGATGACGAAAACTATTCCCGAACTTTCATGATGATGAAATCGATGAAGGTAGAAATCAAGAAAGAGTATGAAGTGGTGATGATTAACAAGACCACTAGTTACAAGAAAAGGGCAAAGGGAAAGAAAGGAACTTCATGTAGAGTGGCAAGCAAGTTGTCACTTCCATGATGAAGCCCAAAGCTAGACTAAAGCCTGAAACTGAGTGCTTCTACTGCAAAGGAAATGGTCACTTGAAGCGGAAATGCCCTGAATATTTGGTGGATAAGAAGGATGGCAAAGTGAACAAGGGTATATTTGATATACAAGTTATTGATGTGTACCTTACTAGTATTTATAGTAGCCCCTGGGTATTTGATACTTGTTCAGTTGCTAAAAATTGTAACAAGAAACAGGAGTTACAGAATAAACAGAGACTAGTTGAGGGTGATGTGACGATGTGTGTTGGAAGTGGTTCCAAGATTGATATGATCATCATCGCACACTCCCTATACTTTCGGGATTAGTGTTAAACCTAAATAAATTTTATTTGACGTTTGCGTTGAGCATGAATATGATTTGATCATGTTTATTGCAATACGGTTATTCATTTAAAGTCAGAGAATAATTGTTGTTCTGTTTACATGAATAAAAACTTCGATGGTCATACACCCAATGAAAATAGTTTGTTGGATCTCAATCGTAGTGATACACATATTCATAATATTGAAGCCAAAAGATGCAAAGTTAATAATCATAGTGCAACTTATTTGTGGCACTGTCGTTTAGGTCATATTGGTATAAAGCACATGAAGAAACTACATGTTGATGGGATTTTGGAATCACTTGATTATGAATCACTTGATGCTTGCGAACCATGCCTTATGGGCAAGATGACTAAAACTCCGTTCTCCGGAACAATGGAGCGAGCAACTGACTTATCGGAAATAATACATACTGATGTATGCAATCTGATGAGTGTTGAGGCTCGCGACGGGTATCGTTATTTTCTCACTTTCACAGATGATTTGAGCAGATATGGGTATATCTACTTAATGAAACATAAGTCTAAAACATTTGAAAAGTTCAAAGAATTTCAGAGTGAAGTGGAAAATCATCGTAACAAGAAAATAAAGTTTCTACAATCTGATCATGGAGGCGAATTTTTGAGTTACGAGTTTGGTCTTCATTTGAAACAATGCGGAATAGTTTCGCAACTCACGCCACCTGGAACACCACTTTGTAATGGCGTGTCCAAACATCGTAACCGTACTTTATTAGATATGGTGCGATCTATGATGTCTCTTACCGATATATCACTATCATTTTGGGGTTATACATTAGGAACAGCTGCATTCATATTAAAAAGGGCACCATCTAAATCTGTTGAGACGACACCGTATGAACTATGGTTTAGCAAGAAACCTATGCTATCGTTTCTTAAAGTTTGGGGTTGTGATGCTTATGTGAAAAAGTTTCATCTTGATAAGATCAAACCCAAGTCGGACAAGTTCGTCTTCATAGGATACCCAAAAGTAACTATTGGGTACACCTTCTATCACAGATCCGAAGGCAAGATATTTGTTGCTGAGAATGGATCCTTTCTAGAGAAGGAGTTTCTCTCGAAAGAAGTGAGTGGGAGGAAAGTAGAACTTCATGAGGTAACTGTACCTGCTCCCTTATTGGAAAGTAGTTCATCACAAAAATCTGTTTCTGTGACTCCTACACCAATTAGTGAGGATGCTAATGATGATGATCCTGTAACTTCAGATCAAGTTACTACCGAACCTCGTAGGTCAACCAGAGTGAGATCCACGCCAGAGTAGTACGGTAATCCTGTTCTTGATGTCATGTTACTTGACCATGACGAACCTACGAACTATGAGGAAGCGATTATGAGCCCAGATTCCCCGAAATGGTTTGAGACCATGAAATCTGAGATGGGATCCATGTATGAGAACAAAGTATGGACTTCGATTGACTTGCCCGATGATCGGTGAGTCATTAAGAATAAATGGATCTTCAAGAGGAAGACGGACGCTGATAGTAGTGTTACTATCTAAAAAGCTCGAATTGTCGAAAAAATGTTTTTGACAAGTTCAAGGTGTTGACTACGATGAGATTTTCTCACTCATGTCGATGCTTAAAAGTCTATCCAAATTATGTTAGCAGTTGCCACATTTTATGAAATCTGGCAAAAGGATGTCAAAACTATATTCTTTCATGGATTTCTTAAAAGAGTAGTTGTATGTGATGCAACCAGAAGGTTTTGTCGATCCTAAAGGTGCTAACAAAGTGAGTAGGCTCCAGCGATCCATCTATGGACTGGTGCAAGCATCTCGGAGTTGGAATATACGCTTTGATGAGTTGATCAAAGCATATGGTTTTATACAGACTTACGGTGAAGCCTGTATTTACAAAAAAGTGAATGGGAGCACTACAGAATTTCTGATAAGTATATGTGAATGACATATTGTTGATCGGAAATAATGTAGAATTTTTTGGAAAGCATAAAGGAGTGTTTGAAAAGAGTTTTTCAAAGAAAGACCTCGATGGAGCTGCTTACACATAGAGCATCAAGATCTATAGAGATAGATCAAGATGCTTGATAAGTTTTTTCAATGAGTACATACCTTGACAAGATTTTGAAGTAGTTCAAAATGGAACAGTCAAAGAAGGAGTTCTTTCCTGTGTTGCAAGGTGTGAAGTTGAGTAAAGACTCAAAGCCCGACCAGGGCAGAAGATAGAAAGAGAATGAAAGTCATTCCCTATGCCTCAGCCATACTTTCTATAAAGTATGCCATGCTGGGTACCAGATCTATTGTATACCCTACACTCTGTTTAGCAAGGGAGTACAATAGTGATCTAGGAGTAGGTCACTGGACAGCGGTCAAAATTATCCTCAGTGGAATAAGGATATGTTTCTCGATTATGGAGGTGACAAAAGGTTCGTCGTAAAGGGTTACGTCGATGCAAATTTTGACACTGATCCAGATGACTCTAAGTCTCAATATCGATACATTTTGAAAGTGGGAGCAATTAGCTAGAGCAGCTCCATGCAGAGCATTGTTGACATAGAAATTTGCAAAATACATACGGATCTAATGTCGCAGACCCATAGACTAAAATTCTCTCACAAGAAAAACATGATCACACCTTAGTAATCTTTGGGTGTTAATCACATAGCGATGTGAACTAGATTATTGACTCTAGTAAACCCTTTGGGTGTTGGTCACATGACGATGTGAACTATGGGTGTTAATCACATGGTGATGTGAACTATTGGAGTTAAATCACATGGCGATGTGAACTAGATTATTGACTCTAGTGCAAGTGGGAGACTGAAGGAAATATGCCCTAGAGGCAATAATAAAGTTATTATTTATTTCCTTATTTCATGATAAATGTTTATTATTCATGCTAGAATTGTATTAACCGGAAACATAATACATGTGTGAATACATAGACAAACATAAGTGTCACTAGTATGCCTCTACTTGACTAGCTCGTTAATCAAAGATGGTTAAGTTTCCTAGCCATAGACATGAGTTGTCATTTGATTAACGGGATCACATCATTAGAGAATGATGTGATTGCCTTGACCCATTCCGTTTGCTTAGCACTTGATCATTTAGTATGTTGCTATTGCTTTCTTGATGACTTATACATGTTCCTATGACTATGAGATTATGCAACTCCCGTTTACCGGAGGAACACTTTGTGTGCTACCAAACGTCACAACGTAACTGGGTGATTATAAAGGTGCTCTATAGGTGTCTCCGAAGGTACTTGTTGAGTTGGGTATTTCAAGATTAGGATTTGTCACTCCGATTGTCGAAGAGGTAACTCTGTGCCCACTCGATAATGCACATCACTAGAAGCCTTGCAAGCATTGTAACTAATGAGTTAGTTGTGGGATGATGTATTACGGAACGAGTAAAGAGACTTGCCGGTAACGAGATTGAACTAGGTATTGCGATACCGGCGATCGAATCTCGGGCAAGTAACATACCGATGACAAAGGGAACAATGTATGTTGTTATGCGGTTTGACCAATAAAGATCTTTGTAGAATATGTAGGAGCCAATATGAGCATCCAGGTTACTCTATTGGTTATTGACCGGAGTCATCTCTCGGTCATGTCTACATAGTTCTCGAACCCATAGTGTCCGCACGCTTAAAGTTCGATGACGGTTATATTATGAGTTTATGTGTTTTGATGTACTCAAGGTAGTTCGGAGTCCCGGATGTGATCATGGACATGACGAGGAGTCTCGAAATGGTCGAGACATGAAGATTGATATATTGGACGACTATATTCGGACACCGGAATGGTTCTGGGGGTTATCGGATATAGGAGTACCGGGGGGTTACCGGAACCCCCCCTGGAGGTTAATGGGCCTCATGGGCCCAATTTGTGGAAGAGGAGAGGCGGCCAAGGGGCAGCCGCGCGCCCCTCCCCTCCCATGTCCGAATTGGAGTAGGAAGGGGGCGGCACCCCCCCTTTCCTTTCTCCAACTTTCTCCTTCCGTCTCCTCTCCTACTCCAACATGGAAAAGGGGGAG
Source organism: Triticum urartu (assembly GCF_003073215.2). Lineage (NCBI taxonomy): Eukaryota > Viridiplantae > Streptophyta > Magnoliopsida > Poales > Poaceae > Triticum > Triticum urartu. Next base: position 219,593,828 of record NC_053025.1, read on the forward strand.
TCCTACTCCCGGTGGGAGTAGGACTCCTCATGGGGCGCGCCATGGGTGGCTGGCCCCCTCCCCCTCCTCTACTCCTTTATATACGGGGAGGGAGGCACCCCTAGAGACACATCAATTGATCTCTTGGATCTCTTAGCCATGTGCGCTGCCCACCTCCACCATAGTCCACCTCGATAATATCGTAGCGGTGCTTAGGCGAAGACCTACATTGGTAGAACATCATCATCATCACCACGCCGTCGTGCTGACGGAACTCTCCCTCAAAGCTCGGCTGGATCAGAGTTCGAGGGACATCATCGAGCTGAATGTGTGCTGAACTCGGAGGTGCTGTACGTTTGGTACTTGATCGGTCGGATCGTGAAGACGTACGACTACATCAACCGCGTTGTCCAAACGCTTTTGCTTTCGGTCTACGAGGGTATGTGGACAACACTTTCCCCTCTCGTTGCTATGCATCACCATGATCTTGCGTGTGCGTAGGAAATTTTTTGAAACTACTACGTTCCCCAACACCCGCAGGCATCCGCAACTATGAGAAAAGTATTAAGAATAAATTCTAGCCATATCATTAAACTTTTGGATCCAATCGGTCCCTTACGGAATCGCGCATAAACTGGGGTTTTAAGCTCTTTTCACTCTCACAACCCATCATCTAATTGCTACTCCATAATACATTCCCTTAGGCCCAAATATGGTGAAGTGTCATGACACCACTAAGGGAATCACTGTTGGGGAACGCAGTATTTCAAAAAAAATCCGATGATCACGCAAGATCTATCTAGGAGATGCACGGCAACGAGAGGGGAAGAGTATGTATATGTACCCTCATAGACCGAAAGAGGAGGCATTATGAAACGCAGTTGATGTAGTCGAACGTCTTCACGATCCAACCAATCATGTACCGAACGCTCGGCACCTCCACGATCTGCACACGTTCAGCTTGGTGACGTCCCTCATACTCTTGATCCTGTTGAGGCCGAGGGAGAGTTTCGTCAGCACGACGGCGTGATGACGGTGATGATGAAGTTACCGACGCAGGGCTTCGCCTAAGCACTACAACAATATGACCGAGGTGGAAATCTGTGGAGGGGGCACTGCACACGGCTAAGAAATCAACTTGTGTGTCTATGGGGTGCCCCCTCCCCCAGATATAAATGAGTGGAGGAGGGGAGGGCCGGCCCTCTCATGGCGCGCCCAAAGGGGGGAGTCCTACTCCCAGTAGGAGTAGGTTTCCCCCCTTCCCTAGTTGGAGTAGGAGAAGAAGGAAGGGGAGAGCGAGAGAAGGAAAGGGGGGGCAGTCCCCGTCCCAATTTGGATTGGGCTTGGGGGGGCCACCTTGGCCGCCTCCTCCTCTCTCCCACTAAGGCCCAATAAGGCCCATTGACTCCCCGGGGGGTTCGGGTAACCCCCCGGTACTCCGGTAAATGCCCGAACTGATCCAGAACCATTCCGATGTCCAAACATAACCTTCCAATATATCGATCTTTATGTATCGACCATTTCGAGACTCCTTGTCATGTCCGTCCGGGACTCCGAACTACCTTCGGTACATCAAAACACATAAACTCATAATACCGATCGTCATCGAACATCAAGCATGCGGACCCTACGGGTTCGAGAACTATGTAGACATGACCAAGACTCATCTCCGGTCAATAACCAATAGCGGAACCTGGATACTCATATTGGCTCCTACATATTCTAAGAAGATCTTTATCGGTCAAACCGCATAACAATATATGTTGTTCCCTTTGTCATTGGTATGTTACTTGCCCGAGATTCGATCGTGGTATCTCAATACCTAGTTTAATCTCGTTAGTGGCAAGTCACTTTACTCGTTCTGTTATGCAACATCCTGTAACTAACTCATTCGTCACATTGCTTGCAAGGCTTATAGTGATGTGCATTACCGAGAGGGCCCAGAGATACCTCTCCGATACACGGAGTGACAAATCCTAATCTCGATCTATGCCAACTCAACAAACACCATTGGAGACACCTGTAGAGCATCTTTATAGTCACCCAGTTATGTTGTGATGTTTGAAAGCACACTAAGTGTTCCTCCGGCATTTTGGGACATGGTGTGTCGACCCAAAAAGTGCGGGGGCTTGGGTGTCCTTGATCTTAAAATTCAAAATGACGCGCTTTTGCTCAAATTCCTGCATAAATTTTACAACCGAATGGATGTCCCCTGGGTTCGGCTCATCTGGGAAACCTGCTATGTTGACTCCATCCCACATGCTTCGGATAGTTGTAGCTCTTTTTGGTGGCGTGACCTGGCAAGTCTTATGCCAGTCTATCGTGGCATTTCTCAGTTCCAAATTAAACGTGGTGCTTCTGTCCTATTCTGGAAAGATAACTGGAACCAGTCCATCTTGGCAGAACAATATCCATGCGCTTTCTCCTACGTTCTTAATGAGGACGTGTCCGTGCAAGGGTTTTTGACTGCCTGCGCCCTTCACGAAACCTTTCATCTACCACTCTCGCTGCAAGCTCATGACGAACTCAAGCTTCTCCAAAATGATATGACTACAGTGACTTTGGAAGATCATGATGACGTTTGGTCCTATTGTTGGGGATCAACCGTATTCAAAACCACAGCCTACTATCAGTTTGTTTTCCGCGACGTGGTTGCTCACGTGGCTTTCAAGTGGCTCTGGAAGACTACATGCATACCCAAAATCAAAGTTTTTGGCTGGTTTTTACTTTCGGACCGGTTCAACACGAGGAATATGCTCAAGCGGTGACACTACAATATTGGTAACAACTTTGACTGTTTACTTTGCAGGCATCATATTGAAGAAACGGTGGAGCATCTCTTCTTTCGCTGCACCTTTAGTAGGGAATGTTGGACCTTGCTACCTATATCTTGGGCTGCACAAGGGGATAGGTTGCAGTTACTACAGAACCTAAAGATACAACACCCGCGCAAGATGATCATGGAAGTGTTTCTCACTGCTGCCTGGAGCCTTTGGAAGGAGCGCAATAATAATTATTTTAGACATGTGGCACACTCCATTTCTTCTTGGCATTATAAGATATAGACTACCTAGTGAAAGGAGACATGTTGTCTCTTCCTTCTTGCAAAGTCTGCCTCAGCATAGTTAGGGTGGTGTTCTGGTTCTAGCCCCTCCCCCCCTCACACTCCATTGTAAAAATCACCATGTAACTGTTCTTTTGATCATTTATATATACATGCAGTAGGAGCCTTTCCTACTGTCTTAACATTCAAAAAAAATCTCATAGTCATAGGAACATGTATAAGTTATGAAGAAAGCAATAGCAACAAACTAAACGATCATTGTGCTAAGCTAATGGATGGGTCAAGTCAATCACATCATTCTCTAATGATGTGATCCCGTTAATCAAATGACAACTCATGTCTATGGTTAGGAAACTTAACCGACTTTGATTAATAAGCTAGTTAGGTAGAGGCATACTAGTGACACTCAGTTTGTCTATGTATTCACACATGTACTAAGTTTCCGGTTAATACAATTCTAAAATGAATAATAAACATTTACCATGATATAAGGAAATATAAATAACAACTTTATTATTGCCTCCAGGGCGTATTTCCTTCAATCACAACATACATACTGTCAAAATATCGAACATATATCAAGTTCACATGATTACTTGCAACATGATTTCTCCGGTGACCTCAAGAACAAAAGTAACTACTCACAAATGATAATCATGCTCAATATCAGAGGGGTATTAAATAGCATATTGGATCTAAACATATAATCTTCCACCAAATAAACCATATAGTAATCAACTACAAGATGTAATCAACACTACTAGTCACCCACAAGCACCAATCTATAGTTCCGGTAACAAGATTGAACAAAAGAGATGAACTAGGGTTTGAGATGAGATGGTGCTGTTGAAGTTGTTGATGAAGATTGCCCTCCCCAAGATGGGTGAGTTGTTGGTTATGATGGTGACGATGATTTCCACCTCCGGGAGGGAAGTTCCCACGGTGGAATCGCTCCATCGAAGGGCAAAAGTGCTCCTGCCCAAGTTTTACCTCGAGACGGCGGCGCTCCGTCCCGAAAGTCCTCTCCTCATTTTTTCTAGGTCAAAATGACATATATACCAGAAGATGGCACCGGAGGTGGGCCTGGGTGAGCACAACCCACTAGGGCGCGCCTGGGCTCCCTGGCGCACCCAGGTGGGTTGTGCCCACCTATTGGGGCCCCTTTGGTAGGTATTTTCTCCAATATTCATCATATGTTTGATAAAATATCTCCGTGAAGTTTTAGCTTGTTTGGAGTTGTGCAGAATAGGTGGCCTGACGTAGCTTTTCCAGGTGCAGATTTCCTGCTGTCAGAATTGTCCCTCTTTGTGTATACCTTGCATATTATGAGAGAAAAGGTATTAGAATTACTCCAAAGAGCATTATTATGGATAAAAATATCATAAATAATAGTAGGAAAACATGATGCAAAATGAACGTATCACGCCTCTCCGATCAATAACCAATAGTGGGACCTATATGCCCATATTGGTTCCTACATATTCTACGAAGACCTTTATCGGCTGAACCTTTATGACAATATATGTAATTACCTTTGTCTGTCGGTATGTTACTTGCCCGAGATTCGATCATCGGTATCTCCATACCTACTTCAATCTTGTTACTGGCAAGTCCCTTTACTCATTTCGTAACACATCATCTCATAACTAACTCCTTAGTCACTTTACTTGCAAACTTCTTGTGATGTGTATTACCAAGAGGGCCCAGAGGTACCTCTCCGGTACACGGAGTAATAAATCCTGATCTTGATCCATGCCAACTCAATAGACACCTTCGGAGATACCTATAGAGCCTATTTATGATCACCCAGTTTTGTTGTGACGTTTGATAGCACACAAGGTATTCCTCCGGTATCCGGGAGTTGTATGATCTCATGGTCAAAGGAATATGTATTTGACATGAAGAAAGCGGTAGCCATAAACTGGACGATCATATGCTATGCTAACGGATGGGTCTTGTCCATCACACCATCCTCCTAATGATGTGATCCCGTTATCAAGTGACAACACATCTCTATGGTTAGGAAACCTTAACCATCTCTTGATCAACGAGCTAGTCTAGTAGAGGCTTACTAGGGATACGATATTTGTTTATGTATCCACACATGTATTTAAGTTTCCGATCAATACAATTCTAGCATGAATAATAAACCTTTATCATAAATAAGGAAATATAATAAGAACAACTTTATTAGTGCCTCTAGGGCATATTTTTGTCACTTACAGGGTCCCACAAGGCACCACCGTGCGCCAGGGGGGAGGCCGCACCCTGTTGTCTTGTGGAGCCCGCGGGCCTCCATTTGCGTTGATTACACCTCCCAAAAATCACATATATTCCAAAATATTTCTTCATAAATTTTTATTGCGTTTGGACTTCGTTTGATATGGATATTATGCGAAACAAAAAATATGCAACAAACAGGAATTAGCACTAGGCAGTGGATCAATATGTTAGTCCAATAAATCATATGAAATGTTGCCAAAAATATGTGAAGTTGTATAATATTGGCATGGAACAATCAAAAATTATAGATACGACGGAGACATATCATACTCAAGGTCGATGTTCTTGGGGACCTGCTGGGCTTCTGTCCATTTCACCAGGAAGTCGGCAATGGCTTGTGATTTGACTGTTGTACATGGCTTGTATGAGAGATCAAACAATAGAAGTTCAATTGCACTTAGCCACGTGGCCCATGGCATCTTTGTTGTTGATGATATCAAAGAACGGTGTGTGGCTGACCACCATTATTGGGTTGGATGGAAAGTAGTGCCACAGCTTCCTTGGGGCCATGAACACCCCGTAGGTTATCTTATGATAATGTGGGTACCTTTCCTTGCAAGGCGTCAGTACTTTGCTGACATAGTATACGGGGTGTTGTACTCGATGCACTTTTCCAACCTCCTCTAATTCCACGGCGATGACCGCTGACCACCTGGGTGGTTGCCGCGATGCACATCAACATGGTTTCTAATTGGCTTAGGGAGACCAGGAGTGAGTTTGATTGCAGTAGTTTCTTGAGTTCGGTGAATGCTTGCTTGGCTTCGTTGCTCTAGTAGAAATTGTCGCCCTTTTTGAGAAGATAGTACAGGGGTAAGGCCTTCTCGCCTAGCCATGGAATGAACCTACTCAGGGCCGCCACACACCCTATGAGCTTCTGTATGTCACGTACTGTCTCTGGGGGTGAGGGAGTCCTGGATTAGGGGGTCCTCGGACAGCCGGACTATATACGTTGGCCAGACTGTTGGACTATGAAGATACAAGATTGAAGACTTCGTCCCGTGTCCGGGTGTGACTTTCCTTTGCGTGGAAGGCAAGCTTGGAAATTCGGATATGTAGATCTCCTCCCTTGTAACCAACTCTGTGTAACCCTAGCCGCCTCCGGTGTCTATATAAACTAGAGGGTTTAGTCCGTAGGACGACAACAATCATAATCATAGGCTAGCTTCTAGGGTTTAGCCTCTATGATCTCGTGGTAGATCAACTCTTGTAATACTCATATCATCAAGATCAATCACGCAGGAAGTAGGGTATTACCTCCATCGAGAGGGCCCGAACCTGGGTAAACATTGTGTCCCCCGCCTCATTTTACCATCAGCCTTAGACGCACAGTTCGGGTCCCCCTACCCGAGATCCGCCGGTTTTGACACCGACATTGGTGCTTTCATTGAGAGTTCCACTGTGCCGTCATGATAAAGGCTTGATGGCTCCTTCGATCATCGGCAACGATGCAATCTAGGGGAGGTTTTTCTCCCCGGACAGATCTTTGTATTCGGCCGCTTCGTACTGCGGGCCGACTCGCTTGGCCATCTGGAGCAGATCGAAAGCTACGCCCCTGGCCATCAGGTCAGGTTTGGAAGCTTGAAATATACTGCCGACATCCACAGAGACTTGATCTTTGACGGATTCGAGCTCATGTCAGGTGCGCCACGCAGTCACGACGAGCATGACTTAGCTCTGCCGTCGGACGGTGTTCGGGAGATCACATTTGTGGCTACTCCGGCCCTCAATCCGGAGCAGATCGTGCCGTCCGAAGACGGGTGGTTGGACCCCGCCACGGAAGCCGCACACTCAGCGGCGATAGAGCCGAATACTGACTTCACCTCCTATGAGACCTGTGTTACCGGACCCTTGGATTCGTCCCCGGCCACAGGCTCCGAACCGCCTGCGTCCGTGCCTATCCAATTTGATTAGGCACCGATCATGGAGTTTACCTCTGCAGATATTTTTCAGCACCCGCCCTTGGGCGATGTGCTAGATTCATTGAGGTCTCTCTCCTTATGAGGAGAGCCTCGGCCAAACTATGTCCGGCTCGAGTGGGAAGCGGACGACGAAGGAATTTGTTCCCCACCCACCACCCACTTAATAGCCACTGTCGACGACTTAACCGACATGCTTGATTTTGACTCTGAAGACATCGATAGTATGGACGACGATGCAGGAGAGAAACAGGAACCACCGCCCACAGGGCGCTGGACAGCCACTTCATCACATGATATATACATGGTGAATACACCCACAGAAAACAACGACGAGGAATGGGAGGATGCATCGAAGGATAGTCCGCTCGAGAAGCAACCAAAGCGATGACGTAGGTGTCGCTCCAAATCCCGCCTCAGCAAAAACAGCGATAACAGCGCAAGAAAGAATAATACCCCGGTCGACTCCAAGGGAAACGACGACCACATAGACCCAGTGATGGAGCAGGGAGAGCCAGCAAATGGCGAACAGAGTACAGAGCCGCTGTCCGATCATGGCGACGCCGAGGGTAAAGCTCGTCAACCTGTCTCCGGAGAGGAGAACAGTCCGGACGAAGATGCACACATCATCCCGGAAAGGCACTTGGAACAAGAGAACCTCCATAGAAGGCTTATCGCCACCGCGAGGAGCCTGAAGAAACAAAAGCAAAGGCTTAAGGCCGCGCAGAATAGGCTCAACAGTAGATGGAACAAAGTGCTTGACACTGAAGAAAAGTACGGCGGTAGTCGCCACACAAAGAGCTATCCAAAGCGCAAGCTGCTCCCTGAATTCGACGACGAGGCTTTAGAGCCCATTCAGCCGAAAAATAAAATGGCCGATCAGCCGGATCGACCACTCCGTGGCCACGATAGAGCGGCTAATGACGCCGCACACAAGTCAACACACGATTTACGTGAAGACCCGCACCAAAAAGCCGGTATGACCAGGTCCATCTACGGATCTAGGAAGCGCGCTCTAGCACAGGATCAGGACCATCCAAACGACTATACTGACCAAATAACAGTTCAGAATCAAAACCAAATGCTGCAATCGTCCGAAGAATGCCATGACACATCAAAATACAGCGGTGCCGTGCACCCCCTATGCTTCACCGATGAGGTGTTGTACCACGAATTTCTAGAGGGATTCAAACCCGTGAACATAGAGGCATACGACAGAACAACAGACCCTGGGGTCTAGATTGAGGACTTGATCCTTCGCATCCACATGTCTCACGGAGATGACGTCCACGCCATCAAATACCTGCCCCTCAAGTTGAAAGTACCAGCTCGGCACAGGCTGAAAAGCCTCCCCGAAAACTCAATTGGAAGCTGGGAGGAGCTTGAGGATGCTTTTTGGGCCAATTTTCAAGGGACCTATGTCCGATCTCCGGACGCAGACGATTTAAGTCACATAATTCAACAGCCCGGAGAGTCAGCCAGAAAGCTTTGGAACAGATTTCTCACGAAGAAGAATCAAATCGTCGACTGCCCGGATGCCGAAGCCCTAGCGGCTTTCAAGCACATTGTCCGGGACGAATGGCTCGCCAAACACCTTGGCCAAGAAAAACCGAGGACAATGACAGCCCTAACAAGCCTTATGACCCACTTTTGCATGGGCGAAGACAGTTAGCTAGCCCGTAGTGGAACCAGCAACCCAGGCACATCCGAAGTCAGGAATGGCAACGGGAAACCGCGACACAATAAAAGCAAGCATCGAAACAATGAAGACAGCCCAGACAACACGGCGGTAAACGCCGGATTCAGGGGCTCTCGACCCGGTCAGCGGAAAAAGCCATTTAAAGGCAGCAGAGATGGACCGTCCAGCCTAAACAAGATTCTAGACAGATTATGTCAGATTCATGGCACCTCCGACAAACCAGCAAACCACACCAACAGAGAATGTTGGGTCTTCAAGCAAGCCGGCAAGCTAAACACCGAACACAAGGGGGGGAGACACCAAGTGAAGACGAGGATGAGCCTCGCCAGTCGAACACTGGGGGACAAAAAATTCCCACCAAAGGTTAAAACAGTGAACATGATTTACACAACACACATACCGAAGAGGAGGCGCCAGCGCGCACCCCGAGAAGTATATGCCCGTCACCCCCAAGTTCAACCCTTGGTCGGCCTGCCCGATCACTTTTGATCGAAGGGATCACCCAACTAGTATCCGGCATGGAGGATCGGCTACCTTTGTGCTAGACCCAATAATTAACAGATATCATCTCACCCGAGTCCTTATGGACGGCGGTAGTAGTCTTAATCTAATATATCAGAACACTGTCCGCACAATGGGGATAGACCCAACAAGAATCAGCCAAAACAAAACTACCTTTAAAGGAGTAATACCAGGCCCAGAGGCCCGCTGTACAGGCTCTCTAGTACTAGAGGATGTATTTGGTTCTTCCGACAACTTCCAAAGCGAAGAATTAACTTTCGACATCACTCCATTCTGAAGGGGCCATCACGCACTACTCGGGAGAACGGCCTTCGCTCAATTTAATGCAGTACCGCATTACGCTTATCTTAAACTTAAGATGCCCGGTCCACGCGGCATCATCATAGTTAGCGGAAACACAAAGCGTTCCTCACGTAGGGAGGAATATGTGGAGGCTCTAGAAGCCAACCACTGAACGGCCTCTCCAACCAGAAGAAATGATCAGTCGTCAAGACCGCGGACACGGTTAGATGAGTCCGGTGCACCACTAGCTGTAACAGCTCAGATAAACCTGAGATCGGGTCAATGGACATAACCCCATAGGTGGTGCTAGGGCATTCCCGCATGTAAAAAGGGCTACAGTTTGGCCTGACCCTATTTAAAATTGTATTTTAATGGTTCATTAAGAATAACCATTTTTTCACACGAAGACTTTCACCTGGGTTTTTCTCTTTTACAGATGATCATCGTGCTACACCCTTCCAGGATACAGCACAACAAAGACACGGTCGCAGATGTGCAGCAGGGCCCCGCTCAATGGTTTATTTTTAGATTAAGACCATGTGTAAACCTTTTTTACTGTCTCTTGTTGCTTCACTCCCTCCGGATACTCAACACAACTGAAAGGGATGCTGTCGTTATTGACATTTCATCATGTCAGACTAATGCAAGTACCTGGAAATTAAGGGCTCATAATAGAGGGCGTTTCTCAGCCCAGTATATGATGCAAAGCTCGAACACCTTAGGGAGTGTTCGGCGTCACGAGTTTGGCCTTATATGCATCAGCTCCGAATCATGTCTTTGGTTAATAGTTGGGTTTGCCCGGCTCCCGTGTTTTGCTACCTTACGTTCCGCTCTATCGGCTAAGGTGGCACCGGGAGAACTACTACCATTGTGCCCTGGTTCATCTGGATGAGCACCTCAGTAGAGAAAGCCAAAAACTGACTGTCATGATAAAGCGTGAGACTGTTCAACCACTCGACAACTCATCGGAATCTTCGTGATTCCTCCACATTAACGAAGGACCAGTTTTCCGGTCACGTATGTACGCGCACTGTGTTCGGATGAGCGCAGAAGTACTAGGGGCTATATAGTAGCCCCACCGTCAAACTCCTATGGCTAAGTGAAAGTGTTAAAGCTATATAGTCTGATTGCCTTGTCCACCGCGCTATCACCTCCTTAATGGACCAAGACGTTGGGTCAAGTGTGAACACGCGCTTTTCCAAACACCCCCGCATTACATGCGTGGGGGCTGAAGCCGACGACTGCAAACTTTTAGGTTATATACATACATAAACGGCCGCACAGGAGGAATCATAATACTTTCAAGCAAAAGTATAAATACAGCCTTTATAATCCAAATAGCATTGTTTTTACAATTGGCATACATGTCACTCAAACATGATACTCTTCGAGCACTGAGCCTCTATTACACGAGCGCCTTCCAGGACTTCTTCAAAATAGTGCTCAGCCGAGACCTGGCCTATGGCCAGATCCCGGGTCGCAATAGCGGTGGTCTCCATCTCTGCCCAATATGTCTTAACGCGGGCAAGAGCCATCCGCGCACCCTCTATGCACGCCGACCTCTTTATAGCGTCGATATGCGGCACAACACCAAGGAATCATTGCACTAAACCAAAATAACTATTAGGCCTTGGCCCCTTCGGCCAAAGATGATCAACGACAAACCTCATGGCAAGTCCGGACAACCTATGGAGCTCGGCCCACTTGGCCATTTGTTCATTCAACAGCAGCGGACGCGTTGGAGCGCCGAACTGCGACTAGAACAACCTCTCCACTTCATGATCTTTCTGATCTTTGAAAAACTCATTTGCATCAGCAGCACTCGTTGCCAAATCCGAATACGCGTCTGCAGCACTCCATAATTGATCCAGAGGGGCATATTTCGGATCTCCGAACTTTGGCCGCAAGAAAAAGGGCTTCCCAGCTGTGATATCTCCGGCTTGAAGGAGCTCCTCCTTCGCCGCTCTGATTTCAGAGTGGTTTTCCTTGGCTGCTTCCATGGCTTTCTTCAGATCAGCTGCTTTCACTTGGCTTTCCATTTCAAGAAGCTCATATCGGTCGGCAGCATCTTTCAGCTCAACAGCCATCTTGGCTATTTTATCTTCGCTCCCGTGACGAGCAGCCTATTCGGCTCTTAAGTCTTCAGCCGCCTTTAGGGCGGCCGCATCACTTCTCCTTGCTTGTTCCTTGGCTCGGGCAAGTTCCGCCCGAAGGGTCTCCATGGCCGCAGCTCCATCTGCAGTCACAACATATTGTAGATTATAGCATCATGCTCCTCTTAATATTTGTTGACCACCCAAAAATACATACCATGTGCCTCGTCAAGCCGCTTGTTAACAAGCACAATGTGGGCATCTGCCGCGTCAAGTTGCCGCCTCAGTCCGGCAAACTCAGTAGTCCGGCCAGCCACCGGACCCTCAGCCGCCTACACATGAAAGCAGCGCGATTATTACCTGGGACTATGATCCTCTGTTTGCCGCTTCTGGACAGCAACTAGAGTCTCAGGGGCTACTATCTGTATAGAGAACACCTAGCGTGTGCGGTATCGTCAAAAAATTTACATATTACTTTGTGTACCTCAAAGCCTCTTAGCAGGCTCATAAAAGCCTCATGCAACCCACTTTTGGCGGATGAAATCCTCTCAGCCACCGTACCCATTAAAGTACGATGCGCCTCTAAGATAGCCACTTGCTCCAAAAGACCCAACAGTGTGTCCGGTTGTGCACCGGACAATCCCAGACTCTTTCTATTTCTCTCCTTAGGAGCCGAATACTCTGGACTTCGGGTGGCCGAAGGGTCACCTTCTGGCCTTGGCGGATCAGGAGAAATCCTCCATGATGACACCTCAGGGTCGTCCGCCCCAGGTGGCGGGGAGGCAGGGGGAGGCGTTTCGCTCTCCATCATCTCTGAAAGAAGATCCCCCGAAGACAAACTCTGTCGAGAAGGGCTACGAGCCGGACTACAACATATATGCCGTGGTTATTGTCCTCGGAGATAAAGCAGGATATGTTTACCAAAAGTACTCTTGTTCACTTACAGCTCGGTGGATGGCTGGCTGCCTTGCGGGCACTGTGCGGTAAGGACGCCCTCCGGTGCAGGGCCCCCTAGCGAAGGTTTCTTCCCTCATTTGGAAATCGTCGTTTCCAAGTCTTCAGAGGCGGTCCTTTTCCTTCCTTGGGGACACTACTAGGAAAAACCTTATACACAGAATCTTACCAGTGGTGCGTGTTAAAATGAGGCGCTACTGCTACTTAGCAGTAGCGCGTGGTCAGAAAGGGCGCTACTGCTATCCACTTAGCAGTAGCGCGGCAGGAATAAAACACGCTACTACTATAATTCCCACACCGTTGCCGACATGCTAGGTATAGTAGTAGCGCCCTTCGACAAACCGCTCTACTTCCATCAAATTAGTAGTAGCACGCTTTTAGGGTAGGGCGCTACTACTAAGTTTGAACTTGTCCACAGGACGGGCCCAGCTTAGTAGTAGCGAGTTTGTGAGGAGCGCGCTACTGCTACGGATTTTAGCACCACCGCCTTTTCTTTTCCCACGCTACTGCTAAAGCTATTTTGACATAACCCCCACGCGGGCTTCCCTCCTCTACTTTCTCCCCCAATTCCCCACTCTCTCTTCTCCCCTCGTCGCCTCCACCGTAGCCCCTGCCCTCGCCGGAGCCCCTGCCCTCGCTCTTCTTCGGAGTCTGTCCTCGATGTCGCTGTGCGCCTGTGCTCCTCCCCCTTGACCTCGACCTTGCCGGAGCCCCTGCCCTCGCTCTCCGCCGCCGTCTCCCTCGACCCCGCCTCGCCGCCATCTCCCTCGACTCTGCCTCGCCGCCGTTCCCCCGACCCCGCCTCGCCGCCGTCTTCCCCGACTCCTCCTCGCCGCGCCTCGGTGCCGCCATCTCCCCCGACCCCATCTCTCTCCGCCCTCTATAAGCACTCTCCCCTCCCCTCTTCTTTGCTCTCTGCTCTGCTCTCTCTCTCCCTCCCTCCCTTTCTCTCTCTCTCTCTGTTAGTATGAACCCTAGCTATTTAGTGCTAGTTAGTATGAACCCTAGGCTATTTTTAGTGCTAGTTAGTTAATTACAATTAGTATGAACCCTAGTTATAAAAACCTAGGACAGATTACTGGCTATTTTTAGTGGTACTTAGTATGAACCCTAGGTTTCAAACTATTGCTATTTTTTAATTAAAGCAATTGTTATTTTTATTATTTTTTTAGTTAAAGCAATTGTTGTTGTTTAAAAAACTTCTTGCATTTTTCTTCAAGTTCTATATTTTTCTTCATGCTATATGCAAATTTGAAGTGGACATGTGATTTGTGGACATGTGATTTGGACATGTCACATTTGGAATTTGGACATGTCATATTTGTACATGTGATGTTTTGGACATGTTATATAAGGAAAATGATGATTATGTGCAGGGTAAATGATCCGAGCGGTTCTCGGGCGCCAGCGATAAATGGTTCAAAAGCAGACATGAAGCAGAAGCTAGTTACTTGAGGTTCACACTAACGCGAGAGACGACTCATAACCGCCGCCTCATGTACTGCATAGTTCCACTCTGACTCATAGTGATAGCTCTTCTTGTCTATATCATTGTTTAGATGGATGACGATGTAGTTGCAAGTATTTGAGGCATCTCATAACTTGTATCGCTATTTCGAGAGAGACGTCGTTTTGTGTTGGATGATGATTATGGTGATGACATGATCGATTTGATGAGGCTATTTATATGTGTATGATATGATGAGATTTGTATGTGTATGATATGCTAGAGACTATTGTATAAAACACTAAACAAAATTCAGCAACACAAAATATGGAGCAGAAAAAATAATTTAGAAACTAATAACAGTAGCGCGGGGTATGGCTTTAGTAGCAGTGAGGTCTTAGCAGTAGCGCCTTTTATACTAGGGCAATATAGATATTAGTAGCAATGCGTTTTTATGACGACCGCTGCTGCTATCCCTAGATAGCAGTAGCGCGGGTCAGCACGCGCTACTGCTAAGAGTTAGCTGTAATGCCATATCAGTAGCGCAGCTGCCCGCACTACTGATAAGCATTTTACCCGCGCTACTGCTAGGCTTTTCCCTAGTAGTGGGAGAGGGGATTCTGGATTCTTCTCCCCGATTATCCTCCTTCGCGGAGACACTAATTCCCCCGGTTTGGATGAGTAATGCGTGAAGCCCGCTTTCGGCTTGTTTATTCCTCCCTCTATCTTCCCCTGATGGCACTTGATAAGGTGCGCGCTCAAGCATCCTGGCTAGCACAGGATCCGGTGAGCCTTCAGGAAGGGGGGCCGAACACCTGATCATCTTTGCCTTTCTTATCCAGTCCTGGCCGAGAGCGATTTTTTCAGAATGATGTTGTGACAAATAAAAAGACAACATGTCCGGCCGTAGAATTACTTACGTGGGTGTCGGGACGATTGGAGTTGAGACCCGCATCCTCGATGGTGTCCGGACACTTTATTCATGATCCGAAGAACAATCCGGACATCTCTTCGACCGTCACGCTAAAGAATTGCTGAATAGTTCGCGGTCCTTTCGGGTTGAACTCCCACAGATGAAGAGATCGATGTTGGCATGGCAGGACCCGACGAACTAGCATAACTTGCATTACCTTGACAAGACTGACATCCCTCTTGAGGAGATCTCGGATGCGACTTTGCAATGTCAGCACGTCATTAACTGGCCCCTAGTCCAGCCCCTTGTTGACCCATGACGCCAGTTGCGGCGGGGGGGGGGGGGGGGGGGGGCAGCTGCCCACTTTTTACTTTGGTTAGCTGTGATGTAAAACCACTCCCGCTACCTTAAGTTGGACACCTCCGGGAAGGAGCCCTTAGGCCATGGAGCATCGGCGCCTTTGCTTATTATGTCACCTCCTCATTCTGTGTGTCGCCCGTTGATTGTCTTTGGCTTCAATGAAGGTCTAGAGCCATAAGCCGAAGTGTGGGGTGATGCGGAGGAAGGCCTCACACACGACGATAAACGACGAGATGTGAAGGATGGAATCTGGGGCTAGATCATGGAAATCGAGCCCGTAATAGAACATAAGCCCTCTTACAAAGGGATCAAGACTAAAGCCTAGCCCTCGGAGGAAGTGGGAAACAAATATGACACTGTCGTTGGGTTCGGGAGTGGGGATGACCTGCCCTTGAGCAGGCAGCCTGTGCGAGATTTCGGCGATCAGATACCTGGCAGCCTAGAAAAAACGGTTCGTAATGACCGTACCATGGCAGGATGTCACGTTATGAAAAGTTGTCAGCAGATTAGATTTGTGGAATATTATACTCTCTATGGTGGCATGTGGAATTTATTTTGCAGAGCTAGACACGATCTTTATGTTCAAAATCTTCTATGGAGTATTCGGAGAAGAAACCCTCCTTGCAATGCCGAAGACAATCTGGGTGTCGGACTCATCGTCATTGAAGCCTGGTTCAGGGGCTACTGAGGGAGTCTTGGATTAGAGGGTCCTCGGACAGCCGACTATATACTTTGGCCGGACTATTGGACTGTGAAGATACAAGATTGAAGACTTTGTCCCATGTCCGGGTGGGACTCTCCTTTCCGTCGAAGGCAATCTTGGAAATTCGGATATGTAGATCTCCTCCCTTCTAACTGACTCTATGTAACCCTAGCCCCCTCCAGTGTCTATATAAACTAGAGGGTTTAGTCCGTAGGATGACAACAATCATAATCATAGGCTAGCTTCTAGGGTTTAGCCTCTACGATCTCGTGGTAGATCAACTCTTGTAATACTCATATCATCAAGATCAATCAAGAAGGAAGTAGGGTATTACCTCCATCGAGAGGGCCCGAACCTAGGTAAACATTGTGTCCCCCGTCTCCTGTTACCATCAGCCTTAGACGCACAGTTCAAGAGCCCCTACCCGAGATCAGCCGGTTTTGAAACTGACAGGGGGCTCGAGGTCCACTATGGCTTGGATCTTCTCTGTTTTGCCTCTATCCCCCACTAGGATATGATCAATCCAAGCAACTACCCAGTGGGGACCCCGAAGACACATTGGTCAGGGTTTAACTTCTTGTTGAAATTGCAGATGTTGTCAAATGTCTACTAGAGTTCGGTAAGGAGGCTTGAGCCTTGTTTGATTTGACAACAATGTCATCGATGTAGACCTCTATGTTCACTCCAGTCTATTTGTTAAAACACTTCGGCATTGTCCGCTGATATGTAGCCCCGCGTTCTTGAGGCCGAACGACATCGTGATGTAGCAGAAAGGCCCATATGGTGTGATGAAGGAGGTCATCTCCTGGTCGGACTCCTTCATCTGTATCTGGTGAAACCCGGAGTACACATCTAGGAAACATAGGCACTCACATCCGGTCATGGAGTCGATGATATGATCGATCCTGGGTAGCGGAAATGGGTCTTTGGGGCATGCTTTGTTGAGGTCGGTGTAGTCCACACACATGCACCACATGTTGTCTTTCTCCAGTAACATTACTGGGTTGCTAGCCATTCTAGGTGCGTGACCTCCCTTATGAACTTTGTCGCAAGTAGACAAGATATTTCTTCCTCTATGGCCACTCATTTATCTGTGGGGAAATGACATAGGGCTTGTTTCACTAGCCTCGCATCCTTGCGGAGATTCAGGCAATGCTCGTCCTTATCAGCTGGCACCCTTGGTATGTCGGCGGGCTTCCAAGCGAAGATGTTCCAATTGGCTCGGAGGAAGGTGAGGACCTCCACTTCTTGGCTTTCTGAGAGGTCCCCGCCAATGGTCACCGTTTTGCTAGGTTCTTATGCACCTGGGACTTTTTGGTCTGTTTTGGCCAGCTGAAAAATGGGCCCGGGCCTCGGCTTCTATGGGCGCTCGGCTTCTAATGGCCCTATCCACTTTCTTATTTTGGTCGGCTGAAAAATGGGCCTAGGCCAAGGCGGCCTTAGGGAGCTCCACATTTGCCACCTAGGCCTTGTTAGTGCTTCCTTGTACAGTGATTACACCGTTCGGGCCCGACATCTTTAACTGTAGGTAGGCATAGGATGGGACCACCCTAAACTTCACGTATGTAGGCCTACTCAAGATCACATGGTAGTCGCTCTAAAAAGGAGTGACCTCAAATTGGCTGGCCTCGCTTCAGTAATTAAATTCGTCTCCGGAGACGACCTCAAGCTTGATCTACCCCAAGGGATGGACTGGGCGGCCCGGTACCTCCCCGTGGAAGCCCACGTCCGACCTTTGTAGTCCGGGCGGTGAGATCTTCATCTTTTTTAGGGTGTCGGTGAAGATGATGTTGATGCCGCTACCTCCATCCATCAGGACGTGTGAGAGGCGACAACCACCGACAATTGGATGTAGCACCAGGTCGTGCTTGCCCTGTTACGTGACATCTTTGGGATGATCCCTGACGTCGAAAGTCGCCGTTTCCTGGGACCACGCGAGGCGCATGCTGGTTGTGTCCTCCGTTGCGTAGATCATGCGTCATGCGAGTTTCTGATTCCAGCAGGTGTCCGCCGTTGTGAATATCATGTTCACGAAGGTCCCATGAGTGGGCTCATAGCACTATGGAGGTCGTATAATGCGCCTCCATGCCGGACCGTCGGGGTGATCGTAGACCCCTCAGGCTTGTCCTTGCTTAGCATACACGTGTTTAACGAGGTGTGAGGGCTAGATGTCAAGGAATTGTCCTGATCCAACAGCGACCAGCTTGAAAGAGCCAAACGTGACGCAATGGCATAGGGAGAAATCGCCGGCCTCTGAAGATTCTCCGTGTCGGGTTCGTTCTTGGATCAACATCACCCATGCCTGGCATGCCAACTGATGTAGCAAATTCCCATCAGATCCCTCGGTACGGTTCATGACGAGATTGAAAGTACCGGGAGGGAGTATGCACACACAATTTACCCTAGTTTGGGCCTAAGAAGAGTTATACCCTACATCATGTATCTTCTTGTTATTCATGGTGAGGGGATATCTCGTGTAGAGAATTACAATAGTCTACGGGGTATCTACCGAGAGTTAGATCTAAGATTAGATGTTCAATGAGTACCTAGACATCCCTTTATATAGATAGGAGAGGCCTAGGGTTACATGAGGGGGCGGTGAGATTGGCTCGGCCGCCGCCCTCCATCTTGGGGAACGTGCACCTCGTTTTTGCCAACCTACGGCTCCATGATATTACTTGGGCCTAGAAGGCCCTGTTCAAGGTTGAGGCCGGGCTCCCTTACGTCAAGTACCCTGGGTATGAAACCCCATCACCATGGCATCGACGAGCAAGAAGA
Organism: Triticum urartu; assembly: GCF_003073215.2. Classification (NCBI taxonomy): domain Eukaryota; kingdom Viridiplantae; phylum Streptophyta; class Magnoliopsida; order Poales; family Poaceae; genus Triticum; species Triticum urartu. Next base: position 219,612,821 of record NC_053025.1, read on the forward strand.
GGAGTTCTCTAGCATAACATTAGGTTGGCTGGCTCACCGAGCCCACCGGATACTAGCCAGGCAACTCTCTGCTCCTCCTCCCTCACCCCTCCAGGTTGCTACAGGCCAGCTCGTGGAGGTGGCCACTCCAAAATGGTACGCGGTTCGGCAACTCACCAGTCCAAGCCAGCTCACCATGGAGTGGCGAGTTGCTCCAGGCCGGCACATAGGGGAGCATGATGACATGTGCATCATGGCTGTCGTGGATGAGGTCGTGTCATTCTGCTCCTCCCATGCCTGCGACCATGCATTCTCCGTCAACATTCACGGCGTCGCTTTGTGCCGGCAGAGAAAGAAGTAGGCTTTGTGGAGATCGACGAGGACGCGGCCACCATGTCCTTGCTCGTCACCATCATCAAGGAAAAGTACAACATGGGAGGCCGCTGCCTCTTGGGTCCCATGAAGGCCACTGTCGTGGTATTGCTGGTGTGCACAATTGGTGTCTTGCCCGCTTCATAGGCCACCATCATCCCCTCCCCCCACGAACCAACTTTGATATGTGATTCACGAAGCGGAGGGCGCCCTTTCCCTCCGGCTAAAGCATATCCCTCCGGTGCCACTCCGATGAGCGGCGCAACTGGACATGAGGAAGTGGAGGCTACTCTTGCGCTTTGCGCTAAAGCATATACCTCTTGGGCTCACGACAGTCTGATGAGTGGGCTGCTAGACATAAATAAGACAATGGAGATCCGCCAATACTAGCCCTAGACTAGTTTAGCGTGTCCATGTCGTGGGAATGGAGATCCATCGGTGATGGCTGTAGAATAGTTTTAACTTAGTCTCGCATAGTATTTAGTTAAAATATGTCTGAAATGGAAATATTCTTGTCCGGTTTGTATGAATATCATCTGGTTTGCATGGAGTCCGTCTAGTTTGTTGAAACAATATTTGAAATGTACGCGAATAGCGTTGGATGGACGGCTCCTGCATCCATGTCCGTGGACCGATCCCTCAATTCCGCGGACGGACGCGTTGTCCGCTTTGCAGGTTAGCGTTGGAGATGCCCTTAGATTTTTTTAATAAGTACAGAGAGAGATAACTAGAAAATATAAAATGACTGAAACTGTTTTCCCTGCTAATTCTGATGGCAGTACTTTTACCTAACCAATATATAGCTATTTAAAGATCATATTTTTTCGGGTATTTATGGCCTCTACCTCCTGGACCCTGGGCGACGGGCGTTCCAGCCAATTCTGGGTGGTCAGGCGGCCACAGGATCGCTGACATAGCGCCGTCTTTGTTCTTGTTGGTTTCCTCGCAGCGACGTAAGAGGCACACGGTGGAAGAGGGGCTTCTCAATCGGGTATGGATTGCCGACATTAGTGGAGTGATGGGCCCGACGACTATGTATGGTTGAGTATGTGTAGCTTTGGCAGAGGCTTAGGGACATCATGATGCTGCCACAGCCTGATCAACTTCATTGGAGGAGGACATCTAGTGGGATCTACACCGCCAAGTCGTGTTACATGACCACGTTCAATGGCTCAACCTTCATGCCCTAGTGGTGCCTGATCTGGTGGACTTGGGTGCCCCTACAGATCACGGTCTTAATCTGGTTGGCGGCGCGCGATAGGTGCTAGAGAGCCGCAAGGCTGGCGTGGCATGGCCTGCCACACAATGACGTGTGCACTCCCTACGATCAAGAGGCTAAGACGATGCAACATCTGCTCCTCCACTGCTCTTTTTCAAGGCAGATTTGGTATGCTGCCCTATCTGGATTCAGAACCCCTTTCTCCATGCCTTTAGGAGACGGTGACTTCCTTCAATAGTGGGCCACTTCCACGGCAAATTCACCTGGGTTCGTGTGCAAGGGTGTGTCTTCCCTGATCCTACTCATAGTTTGGCTTATTTGGAAGCATAGAGCGCTTGTATCTTCGATGGTCTATAGACCTCCATCCCTCTACTCCTACAGGCAATCCGCGATAAGGCATTGGCTTGGGCCACGACCGACGCCAGGGGAATGGGAGCATTAGGGTCTGTTTGGTTCCCATCTATTGATTGCCACGCCAAAGTTGTGGCTTGCCACACTTTCCTCGGCTGGTGTTTGGTTCTGTATGCAGTCTTGGCTCGCCATAACATAGAGGACGTTCTGCAGCAGAAATTCTTGCCAAACGTGTGGCGTTCATTAAGCTCGCCACACTTTTTGTGGCACGCCACAGGTGTGGCTGACACCTCAACTTAGGCATGGAAATTTTAGTCTCGAACCAAACAGACCCTTAGTCTCACTATAATTTTTCTTTTTCCTTGGGGCTAAGCATCCTCGGTGTCCTGTACTCATTGTGATGACCCTACGTCAGCTTGCGTACATAGGACGTCGCAAAATCATGTACCTCTTGCTTTATTTTCACAATGCAATGATACGCCTAGGCGTATTCACGAAAAAAAATCTTATTGGTATCCCAGCTATCTCTGGACAATACACTGCATGAATAAAAAAAATTTTTGAGAAGGTACCGCGTGTCATTCAATAAAACAACCAGCATACATGGTCACACAACACACGCAGACCCAGCCAGAATGCTCCAGAAGCACCAGCTATCTCAACACTTTGCAAAAAGGACCCCATAAAAAGAAAAAATACAAACAAGACCTTGGAGACCCCTGCACAGAGATGCCAATGCTTGTCTCCACGAGCCACCGCCATGAAGAAGCGAAGACGCCATAGAAGAAGGAGACAAAACACCACAGAACCTTGACCTGGCAAGCTTCCTCACAGATAAACTGCTTTGTGGACCTCTCATGGATCCCGCCATGGACGGCGAGAAAACTTCCTCTGAGGAACGTTGGCCAGGGAAGACACCAAGCTTGACCGCTGATACATCTCCAACGTATCTACTTCTCCACACACTTTTGCCCTTGTTTTGGACTCTAACTTGCATGATTTGAATGGAACTAACCCGGACGGACTTTGTTTTCAGCAGAATTGCCATGGCATTATTTTTGTGCAGAAATAAAAGTTCTCGGAATGTCCTGAAAACCAACGAAGATTATTTTTGGAATTAATAAAAAATACTGGCAAAATAATCAAGGCCAGGGGCCCCACACCCTGTCCATGAGGGTGGGGGCGCGCCTACCCCTAGGCGTGCCCCCCTGCCTCGTGGGCCCCCTGGTGCTCCACCGACCTCAACTCAAACTCTATATATTCACGTTGGGGGAGAAAAAAAATCAGAGAGAAGGATTCATCGCGTTTTAGGATACGGAGCCGCCGCCAAGCCCTAATCTCTCTCGGGAGGGCTGATCTGGAGTCCGTTCGGCGATCCGGAGAGGGGAATCTATCGCCATCGTCATCATCAACCTTCCTCCGTCACCAATTCCATGATGCTCACTGCCGTGCGTGAGTAATTCCATCATAGGCTGGCTGGACGGTGATGGGTTGGATGAGATTTATCATGTAATCGAGTTAGTTTTGTTAGGGTTTGATCCCTAGTATCCACTATGTTCTGAGATTGATGTTGCTATGACTTTGCTATGCTTAATGCTTGTCACTAGGGCCCGAGTGCCATGATTTCAGATCTGAACCTATTATGTTTTCATGAATGTGAGTTCTTGATCCTTTCTTGCAAGTCTATAGTCACATACTATGTGTTATGATCCAGTAACCCCGAAGTGACAATAATCGGGACCACTCCCGGTGATGACCGTAGTTTGAGGAGTTCAAGTATTCACTATGTGTTAATGCTTTGGCCCAGTACTCTATTAAAAGGAGGCCTTAATATCCCTTAGTTTCCAATAGGACCCCGCTGCCACGGGAGGGTAAGACAAAAGATGTCCTGCAAGTTATTTTCCATAAGTACGTAGGACTATATTCGGAATACATGCCTACATTACGTTGATGAATTGGAGCTAGTTCTGTGTCACCCTTTGTTATAACTGTTGCATGAATAATCGCATCCGGCATAATTCTCCATCACCGATCCAATGCCTACGAGCTTTTCACATATTGTTCTTCGTTTATTTACTTTACTTTTGCCACTGTTACAATCACTACAAAACTATCACTATTACTTTTGCCACCGTTACCGTTACTTCCATACTACTTTGCTACTAAATGCTTTGCTATAGATAATAAGTAATCCAGGTGTGGTTGAATTGACAACTCAACTGCTAATACTAGAGAATATTCTTTGGCTCCCCTTATGTCGAATCAATAAATTTGGGTTGAATACTCTACCCTCAAAAACTGTTGCGATCCCCTATACTTGTGGGTTATCAAGACCATTTTCTGGCGCCATTGCCGGGGAGCATAGCTCTATTCTTTGAGTCACTTGGGATTTATATCTGCTGGTCACTATGAGAACTTGAAAGACGAAAGAACTAAGATTTTTCCCTCAACTACGAGGGGAGGTAAGGAACTGCCATCTAGCTCTGCACTTGATTCACCTTCTATTTTGAGTAAACTTGCGACACCTAAACCTGCTTCTGCTATTAATTCTGATATGTCGCATGTTATTGATGATGCCACTTCTGCTATGCATGATACTTATGATGAAACTACTTCTATGCTTGATACTACTGTGCCACTTGGTGAATTTCTTTATGTACAACTTGCTAGGGCTAGAGAGAATGAAATTATTGAAACTGATAATATTGATGAAAGTGATGATGAAGATTCTCCCCCTGGATATGAATTGATTGTTGTGCCTGAGGGTTATGTTATGGATGAAGAAACTGCTAGAGACTTTCTTGCCTGCAATGATAGAAGTGGTCTTAAGAAACTATTAGCTAAGCTGAAAGAAAAATCTCTGAATGCTAGAATGAAATATGATCCTGCTTATGCTACTTCACCTATCTTTATTACTGATAAGGATTATGATTTCTCAATTGATCCTGATATAATTACTTTGGTTGAATTTGATCCTTTCTATGGCTATGAATCTGAAACTGTCGTGGCACATCTTACTAAATTAAATGATATAGCTACCCTGTTCACTAATGATGAGAAAACTCGCTACTATTATATCCTTAAATTATTTCCATTCTCATTAAAGGGTGATGCTAAGATATGTTTTAATTCTATTGATCTTGGTTGTGTGCGTAGTCCCCAGTATATGATGTACTACTTCTCTGCTAAATGTTTCCCCACTCATAAGAAACAAGCTACTTTAAGGGAACTATATAATTTTGTGCAAATTGAAGAGGAGAGTCGCCCACAAGCTTGGGGAGGCTTCTCCAATTACTTAATGCTTTGCCTGATCATCCTCTCAAGAAAAATGAAATACTTGATATCTTTTATAATGGACTAACCGATGCTTCCAGAGACCACCTGGATAGTTGTGTTGGTTGTGTTTTCAGGGAAAGAATAGCTGATCAAGCTGAAATTCTATTGAATAATATGTTTACCAACGAAAATAATTGGACACTTCCTGAACCAACTCCTAAGCCAACTCCAAAGAAAAGGTGTATTCTATTTCTCAGTCGTGAAGATATGCAAGAGGCAAAGAAATCTATGAAAGAAAAAGGTATAAAAGCTAAAGATGTTAAGAATTTACCTCCTGTTGAAGAAATTCATGGTCTTAATTCATCACCTATTGAACAAACACATGGTCTCGATAACCCGACACAGGTAGTAAAGGTAAACTCTCTCTATAGATATGATAAAGCTAAAATCCCTCCTGCTAAGTTTGCTAGCCAATGTTTGGATGAATTTGATAACTTTATGGTTAAGCAAGAAGATTTTAATGCTTATTTTGGTAGACAACTGAAACACAATGCTTATATGATTGAACACTTGGGTGATTATAAGTCTAGAGTTAAAGGTGAACTTAAACTCATTAGTAAACATGCTTCTATGGTTACCACTCAAGTAGAACCAGTACTTAAAGCTCATAATGATTTTCTCAATGAATTGAATAGTAAGAATAATGACTTTGTTGTTAGAGTTGCAACTAGAGGAGGTAAAGTGACTCAGGAACCTTTGTATCCTAAGGGCCACCCTAAGAGAATTGAGAAGAATTCTCAAAGAAATAACGTTGATGCACCTAGTCCTTCTAAGTGGAAGAAAAAGAAAAATGATAAGACTTTGCATGTTTCTAGTGAACCTATTGTAGACACACATGAGAATCAAAATGATATTTCTATCTCTGATGTTGAAACACAATCTGGTAATGAACATGAACCTAGTGATAACGTTAATGATGATGTTCATGTTGATGCTCAACCTAGCAATAATAATGATGTAGAAATTGAACCTGTTGTTGATCTTTATAACCCACAATCAAAGAATCAACGTTATGATAAGAGAGACTTTGTTGCTAGGAATCACGGTAAAGAAAGAGATCCATGGGTTCAAAAACCCATGCCTTTTCCTCCTAAACCATCCAAGAAAAAGGATGATGAGGATTTTGAGCGCTTTGCTGAAATGATTAGACCTATCTTTTTGCGTATGCGTTTGACCGATATGCTTAAAATGAATCCTTATGCTAAGTATATGAAGGATATTGTTACAAATAAGAGAAAGATACGGGAAGCTGAAATTTCTACCATGCTTGCTATTTATACTTTTAGGGGTGGAATACCTAAGAAACTTGGAGAACTAGGAGTACCAACTATACCAAGCTCCATTAAAAGAAACTACGTTAGAACTGCTTTATGTGATCTTGGAGCCGGTGTTAGTGTTATGCCTCTCTCTTTATATCGTAGACTTGATTTAAATAAGTTGACACATACTAAAATATCTTTGCAAATGGCCGGTAAATCAACTGCTATACCCGTCGGCATTTGTGAGGATGTGCCTGTTGTATTTGTAAACGTTGCTATTTTAACGGACTTTGTTATTCTTGGAAGAGCTTTTTTGAATACTGTAGGGGCTGTTATTGATTGCAACAAAGGAAATGTCACTTTTCATGTTAATGGTAATGAGAATACGGTACGCTTTCTGAGGAAACATCCTCAAGTCCACAGTATCAATTCTATTGGAAAAATTCCATCGGTTACTATTGGAGGTTTTGAATTTCCTCTTCCTACTGTCACAAAGAGATATGATATTCTTATTGTTGGGGATGTGCATATCCCTGTTGAGGTAACATATTGATATTCGAAATTTCTCCGGTTCCATGTTATTCGGAATGAGTTTGTTAACAAGACTTGATCAACCTTGTTAGTGGATTCCTTTTGATGATCATTAGATGGATGAAGTTAGAAGGCACAACCTTCTATACCCTCCTTTTACTTTCTGTTGCTTAGATTAAATAAAGCAAAAATAGTATTTTCTGTCTCTTTACTGAATTATCCATGCAATAAAAAATACCCCAAAAATAAAAGTTATCCAAATGCCCCGAAAATGAAATATGATTTTTTCTAGAATATTTGAGAATATCTGGCACTGAGAACACACCTGGTGGAGCAAGCACCTGGGCACGAGGGTCCAGGGCGCGTCCACCCCCTGGGCGCGCCCCCTGCCTCATGGGCCCATGGTGGCTCCCCTCCATTTATTCCAGCCACCACACACTCCTTCCTCCCAAAAAAATAACCAACCAGCTCAAGCACGAGTTCTTGCTCATTTTGCCGCGATTTTCGATCTCCTTGCTCTAAGCTCCACTCACAAAACTACTTTGGGGGATTGTTCTTCGGTATGTGACTCCTCCAATGGTCCAAATAATTTTTGTTCTAATGCTTTATTCAATGAAATTTTTTGCTGCCTAGGTGACCCTGTTCTTGAGCTTGCATGTCAAATTTATATGGTCCCATGTAGTTCTAACGCATGATATAGTCTCTAGGCACTTATGGGAGTAGTTGCTATCAATTTTGTTGAGTTCGGTTCACTTTTATTTTGAAGTTTCTAAAAAATTTAGAAATTTTTTAGAGGACATATGTTTAGGAAAATGTACCAAGGTGGTTCTTCAAGGAAGCAAGGACCCAGGCCCGCAATGCGTGAGCCGAACGATGAACCATCGAGGGACGCTCAAGTGCGACCTTGTGAATGTCCGTCAGAAGATGTCATGGTCCAAGTAGGGATTAAAGCGGAATTTGATGCATATGTGCGTAATGCAGAACTCATGGGCTTCATGCTAGATAACTGCCGTCAGTACTACTACCTCACTGATTCCTTTGTGAGAAGGTTTGAATTTACATCATCACGCAATTCTCAAACTGTCCTGTTTGATCTTTATGATAAATCTTATACCATGGACTTAGAAGATTTTAATACTGCTTGTAAACTCCCACAGTGGGGTAATGTTAGTGAACCTCGTAAATCTGAATATAAGGATTTTCTTGCTAGTATCACTGTGGGGGAATCTAGGGAAATCACGCAAGCTACCATAGGGAGCATTCATTTTCCTACTATACATTATTCTGATCTCTTTATAGGTAGATGCATAAATGGTAGGGATGAGGCATGCCACATGTGTGTTCCAGATCTTAGTGTTTTCAAGAGTGTTGTATTAGGAGATAGACAATATAACTTAGGTGCCATTGTTGCACGTAGGTTGCATAATAACAAAATTAATGGAGATTTCTTTGGTGGAATTTATGCAACCCGTTTAGCTGATTTTCTTGAGATACCCATTCATGGATATTATATTGAGTTGCCTCCTGCTTATTTAGATTATAATGCTATGGTTCGACATTAGTTCTTCGAGAGGAACAATCAGTCCCTCCAGTACTGACTAATATTTGACAGATGACACACCTATCATGTCGCTCTCCCTGCTCCTACTTTCTTTGACTTTCAGGCAAAAGGGAGATATGTTATAACCAGGGAGGAGGCAGACGAGTACGAGAGGAGGGTGGAGGCAGCTCGCCTCCAAGCCGCAGCTCATCATGCAATTGCTGCTGCCACTACTACAAAAAGGGCTATAGATGGGATTGATACTAATGGCGCACCACCTACTGATACGCCATTAGAGTTGAAACTACTAATGGCGCACCTGGCCCAGGGTGCGCCATTAGTATCAATTTTTTTAACTAGTGAGCCTGTCCAAACATACTAACGGTGCATCCAGATACAGTGCGCCATTACTAGTTGTAACTAGTAATGGCGCACCTGTCGGAAAGTGCGCCACTAATGTTGTTTTTTTATTATATTTTTTATTCCCTTTTTTGCAAAACTACTAATGGCGCACTGTTCCACCGTGCGCCATTACTAGTTTAAACTAGTAATGGCGCACTGTGGGATAGTGCGCCATTAGTATTTTTTTGACTTATTTTGAATTTTGAAGGCGGGAAGATAGTAATGGCGCACCATGGGTAGGTGCGCCATTATTTTGGACAGCCTCTCCTACCCACACTCACTTTCTCCTCCCTCCCCGGCCCCTCCCTATATATCCCCTCTCTCTGCTCCCTCGCCCTCGCCCTCGATCGCCTTCCCCTCTCCTCTCCCGACGCTGCTGCCCCGCCGCCCCGACGCCGCCTCGACCCCGCCCCGCCGCCCCGACATCCTCCCCACGCCCCACTCCCCGGCCCTCTCACCACGGCCACAGAGGCTCCTGGATCTGGACCAGCCGCCGCCGGACAGCAGCAGGTCAGTAAGCCTCTCTCTCTCTCTCTCTCTCTCTCCATTCATGTACCTTCCCCTGGCCTGCTGTGACTCACTCAACCCCCATTTGCATCTAGGCAGGCGGCATCCGTCACCGGCAGGCAGGCGAAATCCATCACCGGCAAACCTCCCACGCACCGTGCCTCGGATGCACAGCCTCGGACATCTAGACCCCCCCCTCTCTCTCTCTGGCACCGTTTCCCGGCAAGCTTTTCAGCCCCGGCAAGGTCTTCGCCCGGCAAGCTTTTCCCCCGGCAAGGTCTTCGCCCAGCAAGCTTTTCCTCCGGCAATCATTCCTCCCCGGCAAGGTCTTTCTCGGCAAGATTTCACACTGGCAAGCTTCTCCGCCGGCAAGCTTTCCACG